>NW_027478810.1:300000-502859 GCF_051014685.1 Ptiloglossa arizonensis | reverse complement strand
TTCGCGAGATATGAGAGTTTGAAGCTAAGAAATGGTTGAGAATGCAAAAAATTTTTCGCAATTCTGCTGCTCCAAACGCTTAAGCAGAATGCCCTAGGGAAAAAATACACACACCGTTGTAATCGGGCGAGTTTCTACTTTCAGATGCAGTAGGAATTTTTGGGTTAGGACAATCCGTTCGCGAGATATGGGAGTTTGAAGGCAAGAAATGGTTGAGAAGGCAAAAAATTTTTCGCACTTCTGCTGCTCCAATCGCTTAACCAGAATGGCCTAGGGGAAAAATACACGTACCGTTGTAATCGGGCGAGTTTCTACTTTCAAATGCAATAGGAATTTTTGAGTTAGGTCAATCCGTTCGCGAGATATGGGAGTTTGAAGCCAAGAAATGGTTGAGAAGGCAAAAAATTTTTCGCAATGCTGCTGCTCCAAACGCTTAACCAGAATGCCCTAGGGAAAAAATACACATACCGTTGTAATCGGGCGAGTTTCTACTTTCAGACGCAACAGGAATTGCTGGGTTAGGTCAATCCGTTCGCGAGATATGAGAGTTTGAAGCTAAGAAATGCTTGAGGAGACAACAAATTTTTCGCAATTCTGCTGCTCCAAACGCTTAACCAGAATGGCCTAGGGAAAAAATACGCATACCGTTGTAATCGGGCGAGTTTCTACTTCCAAATGCAATAGGAATTTTTGGGTCAGGTCAATCCGTTCGCGAGATATGAGAGTTTGAAGCTAAGAAATGGTTGAGAGGACAACAAATTTTTCGCAAATCTGCTGCTCCAAACGCTTAACCAGAATGGCCTAGGGAAAAAATACACATACGATTGTAATCGGGCGAGTTTCTACTTTCAGACGCAACAGGAATTTTTGGGTTAGGTCAATCCGTTCGCGAGATATGAGAGTTTGAAGCTAAGAAATGCTTGAGAAGACAACAAATTTTTCGCAATTCTGCTGCTCCAAACGCTTAACCAGAATGGGCTAGGGAAAAAATACACATACCGTTGTAATCGGGCGAGTTTCTACTTTCAGACGCAACAGGAATTTTTGGGTTAAGTCTATCCGTTCGCGAGATATGGGAGTTTGAAGTCAAGAAATGGTTGAGAAGACAACAAATTTTTCGCAATTCTGCTGCTCCAAACTCTTAACAAGAATGGCCTAGTGAAAAAATACACATACCGTTCTAATCGGGCGAGTTTCTACTTTCAGACGCAATAGGAATTTTTCGGTTAAGTCAATCCGTTAGCGAGATATGGGAGTTTGAAGCTAAGAAATTGTTTAGAAGACAACAAATTTTTCGCAATTCTGCTGCACCAAACGCTTAACCAGAATGGGCTAGGGAAAACATACACATACCGTTGTAATCGGGCGAGTTTCTACTTTCGGATACAATAGGAATTTTTGGGTTCGGTCAATCCGTTCGCGAGATAAGGGACTTTGAAGTTAAGAAATGGTTGACAAGACAACAAATTTTTCGCACTTCTGCTGCTCCAATCGCTTAACCAGAATGGCCTAGGGGAAAAATACACGTACCGTTGTAATCGGGCGAGTTTCTACTTTCAAATGCAATAGGAATTTTTGGGTTAGGTCAATCCGTTCGCGAGATATGGGACTTTGAAGCTAAGAAATGGTTGACAAGACAACAAATTTTGCGCACTTCTGCTGCTCCAATCGCTTAACCAGAATGCCCTAGGGGAAAAATACACGTACCGTTGTAATCGGGCGAGTTTCTACTTTCAGATGCATAAGGAATTTTTGGGTTAGGTCAATCCGTTCGCGAGATATGGGAGTTTGAAGACAACAAATGGTTGAGAAGGCAAAAAATTTTTCGCAATTCTGCTGCTCCAAACGGTTAACCAGAATGCCCTAGGGAAAAAATACACATACCGTTGTAATCGGGCGAGTTTCTACTTTCAAATCCAATAGGAATTTTAGGGATAGGTCAATCCGTTCACGAGATATGAGAGTTTGAAGCTAAGAAATGGTTGAGAAGACAACAAATTTTTCGCAAATCTGCTGCTCCAAACGCTTAACCAGAATGCCCTAGGGAAAAAATACGCATACCGTTGTAATCGGGCGAGTTTCTACTTTCGGATACAATAGGAATTTTTGGGTTCGGTCAATCCGTTCGCGAGATAAGGGACTTTGAAGTTAAGAAATGGTTGACAAGACAACAAATTTTTCGCACTTCTGCTGCTCCAATCGCTTAACCAGAATGGCCTAGGGGAAAAATACACGTACCGTTGTAATCGGGCGAGTTTCTACTTTCAAATGCAATAGGAATTTTTGGGTTAGGTCAATCCGTTCGCGAGATATGGGACTTTGAAGCTAAGAAATGGTTGACAAGACAACAAATTTTGCGCACTTCTGCTGCTCCAATCGCTTAACCAGAATGCCCTAGGGGAAAAATACACGTACCGTTGTAATCGGGCGAGTTTCTACTTTCAGATGCATAAGGAATTTTTGGGTTAGGTCAATCCGTTCGCGAGATATGGGAGTTTGAAGACAACAAATGGTTGAGAAGGCAAAAAATTTTTCGCAATTCTGCTGCTCCAAACGCTTAACCAGAATGCCCTAGGGAAAAAATACACATACCGTTGTAATCGGGCGAGTTTCTACTTTCAAATCCAATAGGAATTTTTGGGCTAGGTCAATCCGTTCGCGAGATATGAGAGTTTGAAGCTAAGAAATGCTTGAGAACACAACAAATTTTTCGCAATTCTGCTGCTCCAAACGCTTAACCAGAATGGGCTAGGGAAAAAATACACATACCGTTGTAATCGGGCGAGTTTCTACTTTCAGACGCAACAGGAATTTTTGGGTTAAGTCAATCCGTTCGCGAGATATGGGAGTTTGAAGCCAAGAAATGGTTGAGAAGACAACAAATTTTTCGCAATTCTGCTGCTCCAAACTCTTAACAAGAATGGCCTAGTGAAAAAATACACATACCGTTCTAATCGGGCGAGTTTCTACTTTCAGACGCAACAGGAATTTTTGGGTTAGGTCAATCCGTTCGCGAGATATGGGAGTTTGAAGCCAAGAAATGGTTGAGAAGACAACAAATTTTTCGCAATTCTGCTGCTCCAAACGCTTAACCAGAATGGGCTAGGGGAAAAATACACGTACCGTTGTAATCGGGCGAGTTTCTACTTTCAGACGCAATAGGAATTTTTCGGTTAAGTCAATCCGTTAGCGAGATATGGGAGTTTGAAGCTAAGAAATTGTTTAGAAGACAACAAATTTTTCGCAATTCTGCTGCACCGAACGCTTAACCAGAATGGGCTAGGGAAAACATACACATACCGTTGTAATCGGGCGAGTTTCTACTTTCGGATACAATAGGAATTTTTGGGTTCGGTCAATCCGTTCGCGAGATAAGGGACTCTGAAGTTAAGAAATGGTTGACAAGACAACAAATTTTTCGCACTTCTGCTGCTCCAATCGCTTAACCAGAATGCCATAGGGAAAAAATACACATACCGTTGTAATCGGGCGAGTTTCTACTTTCAAATCCAATAGGAATTTTTGGTCTAGGTCAATCCGTTCGCGAGATATGAGAGTTTGAAGCTAAGAAATGCTTGAGAACACAACAAATTTTTCGCAAATCTGCTGCTCCAAACGCTTAACCAGAATGGCCTAGGGAAAAAATACGCATACCGTTGTAATCGGGCGAGTTTCTACTTTCGGATACAATAGGAATTTTTGGGTTCGGTCAATCCGTTCGCGAGATAAGGGACTCTGAAGTTAAGAAATGGTTGACAAGACAACAAATTTTTCGCACTTCTGCTGCTCCAATCGCTTAACCAGAATGGCCTAGGGGAAAAATACACGTACCGTTGTAATCGGGCGAGTTTCTACTTTCAGATGCATAAGGAATTTTTGGGTTAGGTCAATCCGTTCGCGAGATATGGGAGTTTGAAGACAACAAATGGTTGAGAAGGCAAAAAATTTTTCGCAATTCTGCTGCTCCAAACGCTTAACCAGAATGCCCTAGGGAAAAAATACACATACCGTTGTAATCGGGCGAGTTTCTACTTTCAAATCCAATAGGAATTTTTGGGCTAGGTCAATCCGTTCGCGAGATATGAGAGTTTGAAGCTAAGAAATGCTTGAGAACACAACAAATTTTTCGCAAATCTGCTGCTCCAAACGCTTAACCAGAATGGCCTAGGGAAAAAATACGCATACCGTTGTAATCGGGCGAGTTTCTACTTTCGGATACAATAGGAATTTTTGGGTTCGGTCAATCCGTTCGCGAGATAAGGGACTTTGAAGCTAAGAAATGGTTGACAAGACAACAAATTTTTCGCACTTCTGCTGCTCCAAAAGCTTAACCAGAATGGCCTAGGGGAAAAATACACGTACCGTTGTAATCGGGCGAGTTTCTACTTTCAGACGCAATAGGAATTTTTCGGTTAAGTCAATCCGTTCGCGAGATATGGGAGTTTGAAGCTAAGAAATTGTTTAGAAGACAACAAATTTTTCGCAATTCTGCTGCACCAAACGCTTAACCAGAATGGGCTAGGGAAAACATACACATACCGTTGTAATCGGGCGAGTTTCTACTTTCAGACGCAACAGGAATTTTTGGGTTAGGACAATCCGTTCACGAGATATGGGAGTTTGAAGCCAAGAAATGGTTGAGAAGGCAAAAAATTTTTCGCATTTCTGCTGCTCCAAACGCTTAACCAGAATGCCCTAGGGAAAAAATACACATACCGTTGTAATCGGGCGAGTTTCTACTTTCAGATGCAGTAGGAATTTTTGGGTTAGGACAATACGTTCGCGAGATATGGGAGTTTGAAGGCAAGAAATGGTTGAGAAGGCAAAAAATTTTTCGCACTTCTGCTGCTCCAATCGCTTAACCAGAACGGCCTAGGGGAAAAATACACGTACCGTTGTAATCGGGCGAGTTTCTACTTTCAAATGCAATAGGAATTTTTGGGTTAGGTCAATCCGTTCGCGAGATATGGGACTTTGAAGCTAAGAAATGGTTGACAAGACAACAAATTTTTCGCAATTCTGCTGCTCCAATCGCTTAACCAGAATGGCCTAGGGGAAAAATACACGTACCGTTGTAATCGGGCGAGTTTCTACTTTCAGACGCAATAGGAATTTTTGGGTTAGGTCAATCCGTTCGCGAGATATGGGAGTTTGAAGCCAAGAAATGGTTGAGAAGGCAAAAAATTTTTCGCAATTCTGCTGCTCCAAACGCTTAACCAGAATGCCCTAGGGAAAAAATACACATACCGTTGTAATCGGGCGAGTTTCTACTTTCAGACGCAACAGGAATTTTTGGGTTAGGTCAATCCGTTCGCGAGATATGAGGGTTTGAAGCTAAGAAATGCTTGAGGAGACAACAAATTTTTCGCAATTCTGCTGCTCCAAACGCTTAACCAGAATGGCCTAGGGAAAAAATACACATACCGTTCTAATCGGGCGAGTTTCTACTTTCAGACGCAACAGGAATTTTTGGGTTAGGTCAATCCGTTCGCGAGATATGGGAGTTTGAAGCTAAGAAATGCTTGAGAAGACAACAAATTTTTCGGAATTCTGCTGCTCCAAACGCTTAACCAGAATGGGCTAGGGAAAAAATACACATACCGTTGTAATCGGGCGAGTTTCTACTTTCAGACGCAACAGGAATTTTTGGGTTAAGTCAATCCGTTCGCGAGATATGGGAGTTTGAAGCCAAGAAATGGTTGAGAAGACAACAAATTTTTCGCAATTCTGCTGCTCCAAACTCTTAACAAGAATGGCCTAGGGAAAAAATACACATACCGTTCTAATCGGGCGAGTTTCTACTTTCAGACGCAACAGGAATTTTTGGGTTAGGTCAAACCGTTCGCGAGATATGGGAGTTTGAAGCCAAGAAATGGTTGAGAAGACAACAAATTTTTCGCAATTCTGCTGCTTCAAACGCTTAACCAGAATGGGCTAGGGAAAACATACACATACCGTTGTAATCGGGCGAGTTTCTACTTTCAGACGCAACAGGAATTTTTGGATTAGGTCAATCCGTTCGCGAGATATGGGACTTTGAAGCTAAGAAATGGTTGACAAGACAACAAATTTTTCGCAATTCTGCTGCTTCAAACGCTTAACCAGAATGGGCTAGGGAAAACATACACATACCGTTGTAATCGGGCGAGTTTCTACTTTCAGATGCATAAGGAATTTTTGGGTTAGGTCAATCCGTTCGCGAGATATGGGAGTTTGAAGACAACAAATGGTTGAGAAGGCAAAAAATTTTTCGCAATTCTGCTGCTCCAAACGCTTAACCAGAATGCCCTAGGGAAAAAATACACATACCGTTGTAATCGGGCGAGTTTCTACTTTCAAATCCAATAGGAATTTTTGGGATAGGTCAATCCGTTCGCGAGATATAAGAGTTTGAAGCTAAGAAATGGTTGAGAAGACAACAAATTTTTCGCAAATCTGCTGCTCCAAACGCTTAACCAGAATGGCCTAGGGAAAAAATACCCATACCGTTGTAATCGGGCGAGTTTCTACTTTCGGATACAATAGGAATTTTTGGGTTCGGTCAATCCGTTCGCGAAATAAGGGACTTTGAAGTTAAGAAATGGTTGACAAGACAACAAATTTTTCGCACTTCTGCTGCTCCAAACGCTTAACCAGAATGGCCTAGGGGAAAAATACGCATACCGTTGTAATCGGGCGAGTTTCTACTTTCGGATACAATAGGAATTTTTGGGTTCGGTCAATCCGTTCGCGAGATAAGGGAATTTGAAGCTAAGAAATGGTTGACAAGACAACAAATTTTTCGCACTTCTGCTGCTCCAAACGCTTAACCAGAATGGCCTAGGGGAAAAATACACGTACCGTTGTAATCGGGCGAGTTTCTACTTTCAGACGCAATAGGAATTTTTCGGTTAAGTCAATCCGTTCGCGAGATATGGGAGTTTGAAGCTAAGAAATTGTTTAGAAGACAACAAATTTTTCGCAATTCTGCTGCACCAAACGCTTAACAAGAATGGCCTAGGGAAAAAATACACATACCGTTCTAATCGGGCGAGTTTCTACATTCAGTTACAATAGGAATTTTTGGGTTCGGTCAATCCGTTCGCGAGATATGGGACTTTGAATCTAAGAAATGGTTGACAAGACAACAAATTTTGCGCACTTCTGCTGCTCCAATCGCTTAACCAGAATGCCCTAGGGGAAAAATACACGTACCGTTGTAATCGGGCGAGTTTCTACTTTCAGATGCATAAGGAATTTTTGGGTTAGGTCAATCCGTTCGCGAGATATGGGAGTTTGAAGCCAAGAAATGGCTGAGAAGGCAAAAAATTTTTCGCAATACTGCTGCTCGAAACGCTTAACCAGAATGGGCTAGGGAAAAAATACACATACTATTGTAATCGGGCGAGTTTCTACTTTCAGGCGCAACTGGAATTTTTGGGTTAGGACAATCCGTTCGCGAGATATGGGAGTTTGAAGCCAAGAAATGGTTGAGAAGGCAAAAATATTTTGCATTTCTGCTGCTCCAAACGCTTAACCAGAATGCCCTAGGGAAAAAATACACATACCGTTGTAATCGGGCGAGTTTCTACTTTCAGACGCAACAGGAATTTTTGGGTTAGGTCAATCCGTTCGCGAGATATGAGAGTTTGAAGCTAAGAAATGCTTGAGAAGACAACAAATTTTTCGCAATACTGCTGCTCCAAACGCTTAACCAGAATGGGCTAGGGAAAAAATACACATACCGTTGTAATCTGGCGAGTTTCTACTTTCAGACGCAAGAGGAATTTTTGGGTCAGGTCAATCCGTTCGCGAGATATGAGAGTTTGAAGCTAAGAAATGGTTGAGAGGACAACAAATTTTTCGCAAATCTGCTGCTCCAAACGCTTAACCAGAATGGCCTAGGGAAAAAATACACATACTATTGTAATCGGGCGAGTTTCTACTTTCAGACGCAACAGGAATTTTTGGGTTAGGTCAATCCGTTCGCGAGATATGAGAGTTTGAAGCTAAGAAATGCTTGAGAAGACAACAAATTTTTCGGAATTCTGCTGCTCCAAACGCTTAACCAGAATGGGCTAGGGAAAAAATACACATACCGTTGTAATCGGGCGAGTTTCTACTTTCAGACGCAACAGGAATTTTTGGGTTAAGTCAATCCGTTCGCGAGATATGGGAGTTTGAAGCCAAGAAATGGTTGAGAAGACAACAAATTTTTCGCAATTCTGCTGCTCCAAACTCTTAACAAGAATGGCCTAGGGAAAAAATACACATACCGTTCTAATCGGGCGAGTTTCTACTTTCAGACGCAACAGGAATTTTTGGGTTAGGTCAATCCGTTCGCGAGATATGGGAGTTTGAAGCCAAGAAATGGTTGAGAAGACAACAAATTTTTCGCAATTCTGCTGCTTCAAACGCTTAACCAGAATGGGCTAGGGAAAACATACACATACCGTTGTAATCGGGCGAGTTTCTACTTTCAGACGCAACAGGAATTTTTGGATTAGGTCAATCCGTTCGCGAGATATGGGACTTTGAAGCTAAGAAATGGTTGACAAGACAACAAATTTTTCGCAATTCTGCTGCTTCAAACGCTTAACCAGAATGGGCTAGGGAAAACATACACATACCGTTGTAATCGGGCGAGTTTCTACTTTCAGATGCATAAGGAATTTTTGGGTTAGGTCAATCCGTTCGCGAGATATGGGAGTTTGAAGACAACAAATGGTTGAGAAGGCAAAAAATTTTTCGCAATTCTGCTGCTCCAAACGCTTAACCAGAATGCCCTAGGGAAAAAATACACATACCGTTGTAATCGGGCGAGTTTCTACTGTTCAAATCCAATAGGAATTTTTGGGATAGGTCAATCCGTTCGCGAGATATAAGAGTTTGAAGCTAAGAAATGGTTGAGAAGACAACAAATTTTTCGCAAATCTGCTGCTCCAAACGCTTAACCAGAATGGCCTAGGGAAAAAATACCCATACCGTTGTAATCGGGCGAGTTTCTACTTTCGGATACAATAGGAATTTTTGGGTTCGGTCAATCCGTTCGCGAAATAAGGGACTTTGAAGTTAAGAAATGGTTGACAAGACAACAAATTTTTCGCACTTCTGCTGCTCCAAACGCTTAACCAGAATGGCCTAGGGGAAAAATACGCATACCGTTGTAATCGGGCGAGTTTCTACTTTCGGATACAATAGGAATTTTTGGGTTCGGTCAATCCGTTCGCGAGATAAGGGAATTTGAAGCTAAGAAATGGTTGACAAGACAACAAATTTTTCGCACTTCTGCTGCTCCAAACGCTTAACCAGAATGGCCTAGGGGAAAAATACACGTACCGTTGTAATCGGGCGAGTTTCTACTTTCAGACGCAATAGGAATTTTTCGGTTTAGTCAATCCGTTCGCGAGATATGGGAGTTTGAAGCTAAGAAATTGTTTAGAAGACAACAAATTTTTCGCAATTCTGCTGCACCAAACGCTTAACAAGAATGGCCTAGGGAAAAAATACACATACCGTTCTAATCGGGCGAGTTTCTACATTCAGTTACAATAGGAATTTTTGGGTTCGGTCAATCCGTTCGCGAGATATGGGACTTTGAATCTAAGAAATGGTTGACAAGACAACAAATTTTGCGCACTTCTGCTGCTCCAATCGCTTAACCAGAATGCCCTAGGGGAAAAATACACGTACCGTTGTAATCGGGCGAGTTTCTACTTTCAGATGCATAAGGAATTTTTGGGTTAGGTCAATCCGTTCGCGAGATATGGGAGTTTGAAGCCAAGAAATGGCTGAGAAGGCAAAAAATTTTTCGCAATACTGCTGCTCGAAACGCTTAACCAGAATGGGCTAGGGAAAAAATACACATACTATTGTAATCGGGCGAGTTTCTACTTTCAGGCGCAACTGGAATTTTTGGGTTAGGACAATCCGTTCGCGAGATATGGGAGTTTGAAGCCAAGAAATGGTTGAGAAGGCAAAAATATTTTGCATTTCTGCTGCTCCAAACGCTTAACCAGAATGCCCTAGGGAAAAAATACACATACCGTTGTAATCGGGCGAGTTTCTACTTTCAGACGCAACAGGAATTTTTGGGTTAGGTCAATCCGTTCGCGAGATATGAGAGTTTGAAGCTAAGAAATGCTTGAGAAGACAACAAATTTTTCGCAATACTGCTGCTCCAAACGCTTAACCAGAATGGGCTAGGGAAAAAATACACATACCGTTGTAATCTGGCGAGTTTCTACTTTCAGACGCAAGAGGAATTTTTGGGTCAGGTCAATCCGTTCGCGAGATATGAGAGTTTGAAGCTAAGAAATGGTTGAGAGGACAACAAATTTTTCGCAAATCTGCTGCTCCAAACGCTTAACCAGAATGGCCTAGGGAAAAAATACACATACTATTGTAATCGGGCGAGTTTCTACTTTCAGACGCAACAGGAATTTTTGGGTTAGGACAATCCGTTCGCGAGATATGGGAGTTTGAAGCCAAGAAATGGTTGAGAAGGCAAAAAATTTTTCGCATTTCTGCTGCTCCAAACGCTTAACCAGAATGCCCTAGGGAAAAAATACACATACCGTTGTAATCGGGCGAGTTTCTACTTTCAGACGCAACAGGAATTTTTGGGTTAGGTCAATCCGTTCGCGAGATATGAGAGTTTGAAGCTAAGAAATGCTTGAGAAGACAACAAATTTTTCGCAATTCTGCTGCACCAAACGCTTAACCAGAATGGGCTAGGGAAAACATACACATACCGTTGTAATCGGGCGAGTTTCTACTTTCAGACGCAACAGGAATTTTTGGGTTAGGTCAATCCGTTCGCGAGATATGGGAGTTTGAAGCCAAGAAATGGTTGAGAAGGCAAAAAATTTTTCGCAATACTGCTGCTCGAAACGCTTAACCAGAATGGCATAGGGAAAAAATACACATACCGTTGTAATCGGGCGAGTTTCTACTTTCAAATGCGATAGGAATTTTTGGGTCAGGTCAATCCGTTCGCGAGATATGAGAGTTTGAAGCTAAGAAATGGTTGAGAGGACAACAAATTTTTCGCAAATCTGCTGCTCCAAACGCTTAACCAGAATGGCCTAGGGAAAAAATACACATACTATTGTAATCGGGCGAGTTTCTACTTTCAGACGCAACAGGAATTTTTGGGTTAGGACAATCCGTTCGCGAGATATGGGAGTTTGAAGCCAAGAAATGGTTGAGAAGGCAAAAAATTTTTCGCATTTCTGCTGCTCCAAACGCTTAACCAGAATGCCCTAGGGAAAAAATACACATACCGTTGTAATCGGGCGAGTTTCTACTTTCAGACGCAACAGGAATTTTTGGGTTAGGTCAATCCGTTCGCGAGATATGAGAGTTTGAAGCTAAGAAATGCTTGAGAAGACAACAAATTTTTCGCAATCCTGCTGCTCCAAACGCTTAACCAGAATGGGCTAGGGAAAAAATACACATACCGTTGTAATCGGGCGAGTTTCTACTTTCAGTCGCAACAGGAATTTTTGGGTTAGGTCAATCCGTTCGCGAGATATGGGAGTTTGAAGCCAAGAAATGGTTGAGAAGACAAAAAATTTTTCGCAATTCTGCTGCTCCAAACTCTTAACAAGAATGGCCTAGGGAAAAAATACACATACCTTTCTAATCGGGCGAGTTTCTACATTCAGTTACAATAGGAATTTTTGGGTTCGGTCAATCCGTTCGCGAGATATGGGACTTTGAATCTAAGAAATGGTTGACAAGACAACAAATTTTGCGCACTTCTGCTACTCCAATCGCTTAACCAGAATGCCCTAGGGGAAAAATACACGTACCGTTGTAATCGGGCGAGTTTCTACTTTCAGATGCATAAGGAATTTTTGGGTTAGGTCAATCCGTTCGCGAGATATGGGAGTTTGAAGCCAAGAAATGGTTGAGAAGGCAAAAATATTTTGCATTTCTGCTGCTCCAAACGCTTAACCAGAATGGGCTAGGGAAAAAATACACATACCGTTGTAATCGGGCGAGTTTCTACTTTCAGACGCAAGAGGAATTTTTCGGTTAAGTCAATCCGTTCGCGAGATATGGGAGTTTGAAAATAAGAAATTGTTTACAAGACAACAAATTTTTCGCAATTCTGCTGCACCAAACGCTTAACCAGAATGGGCTAGGGAAAACATACACATACCGTTGTAATCGGGCGAGTTTCTACTTTCAGACGCAACAGGAATTTTTGGGTTAGGACAATCCGTTCGCGAAATATGGGAGCTTGAAGCCAAGAAATGGTTGAGAAGGCAAAAAATTTTTCGCATTTCTGCTGCTCCAAACGCTTAACCAGAATGCCCTAGGGAAAAAATACACATACCGTTGTAATCGGGCGAGTTTCTACTTTCAGACGCAACAGGAATTTTTGGGTTAGGACAATCCGTTCGCGAGATATGGGAGTTTGAAGCCAAGAAATGGTTGAGAAGGCAAAAAATTTTTCGCATTTCTGCTGCTCCAAACGCTTAACCAGAATGCCCTAGGGAAAAATACACATACCGTTGTAATCGGGCGAGTTTCTACTTTCAAATGCAACAGGAATTTTTGGGTTAGGTCAATCCGTTCGCGAGATATGGGACTTTGAAGCTAAGAAATGGTTGACAAGACAACAAATTTTTCGCAATTCTGCTGCACCAAACGCTTAACCAGAATGGGCTAGGGAAAACATACACATACCGTTGTAATCGGGCGAGTTTCTACTTTCAGACGCAACAGGAATTTTTGGGTTAGGTCAATCCGTTCGCGAGATATGGGAGTTTGAAGCCAAGAAATGGTTGAGAAGGCAAAAAATTTTTCGCAATACTGCTGCTCGAAACGCTTAACCAGAATGGCATAGGGAAAAAATACACATACCGTTGTAATCGGGCGAGTTTCTACTTTCAAATGCAATAGGAATTTTTGGGTCAGGTCAATCCGTTCGCGAGATATGAGAGTTTGAAGCTAAGAAATGCTTCAGAAGACAACAAATTTTTCGCAATACTGCTGCTCCAAACGCTTAACCAGAATGGGCTAGGGAAAAAATACACATACCGTTGTAATCGGGCGAGTTTCTACTTTCAGACGCAAGAGGAATTTTTCGGTTAAGTCAATCCGTTCGCGAGATATGGGAGTTTGAAAATAAGAAATTGTTTACAAGACAACAAATTTTTCGCAATTCTGCTGCACCAAACGCTTAACCAGAATGGGCTAGGGAAAACATACACATACCGTTGTAATCGGGCGAGTTTCTACTTTCAGACGCAACAGGAATTTTTGGGTTAGGACAATCCGTTCGCGAAATATGGGAGTTTGAAGCCAAGAAATGGTTGAGAAGGCAAAAAATTTTTCGCATTTCTGCTGCTCCAAACGCTTAACCAGAATGCCCTAGGGGAAAAATACACATACCGTTGTAATCGGGCGAGTTTCTACTTTCAGACGCAACAGGAATTTTTGGGTTAGGACAATCCGTTCGCGAGATATGGGAGTTTGAAGCCAAGAAATGGTTGAGAAGGCAAAAAATTTTTCGCATTTCTGCTGCTCCAAACGCTTAACCAGAATGCCCTAGGGAAAAATACACATACCGTTGTAATCGGGCGAGTTTCTACTTTCAAATGCAACAGGAATTTTTGGGTTAGGTCAATCCGTTCGCGAGATATGGGACTTTGAAGCTAAGAAATGGTTGACAAGACAACAAATTTTTCGCAATTCTGCTGCACCAAACGCTTAACCAGAATGGGCTAGGGAAAACATACACATACCGTTGTAATCGGGCGAGTTTCTACTTTCAGACGCAACAGGAATTTTTGGGTTAGGTCAATCCGTTCGCGAGATATGGGAGTTTGAAGCCAAGAAATGGTTGAGAAGGCAAAAAATTTTTCGCAATACTGCTGCGCGAAACGCTTAACCAGAATGGCATAGGGAAAAAATACACATACCGTTGTAATCGGGCGAGTTTCTACTTTCAAATGCAATAGGAATTTTTGGGTCAGGTCAATCCGTTCGCGAGATATGAGAGTTTGAAGCTAAGAAATGGTTGAGAGGACAACAAATTTTTCGCAAATCTGCTGCTCCAAACGCTTAACCAGAATGGCCTAGGGAAAAAATACACATACTATTGTAATCGGGCGAGTTTCTACTTTCAGTCGCAACAGGAATTTTTGGGTTAGGTCAATCCGTTCGCGAGATATGGGAGGTTGAAGCCAAGAAATGGTTGAGAAGACAAAAAATTTTTCGCAATTCTGCTGCTCCAAACTCTTAACAAGAATGGCCTAGGGAAAAAATACACATACCGTTCTAATCGGGCGAGTTTCTGCATTCAGTTACAATAGGAATTTTTGGGTTCGGTCAATCCGTTCGCGAGATATGGGACTTTGAATCTAAGAAATGGTTGACAAGACAACAAATTTTGCGCACTTCTGCTACTCCAATCGCTTAACCAGAATGCCCTAGGGGAAAAATACACGTACCGTTGTAATCGGGCGAGTTTCTACTTTCAGACGCAACAGGAATTTTTGGGTTAGGTCAATCCGTTCGCGAGATATGAGAGTTTGAAGCTAAGAAATGCTTGAGAAGACAACAAATTTTTCGCAATCCTGCTGCTCCAAACGCTTAACCAGAATGGGCTAGGGATAAAAATACACATACCGTTGTAATCGGGCGAGTTTCTACTTTCAGTCGCAACAGGAATTTTTGGGTTAGGTCAATCCGTTCGCGAGATATGGGAGTTTGAAGCCAAGAAATGGTTGAGAAGACAAAAATTTTTTCGCAATTCTGCTGCTCCAAACTCTTAACAAGAATGGCCTAGGGAAAAAATACACATACCGTTCTAATCGGGCGAGTTTCTACATTCAGTTACAATAGGAATTTTTGGGTTCGGTCAATCCGTTCGCGAGATATGGGACTTTGAATCTAAGAAATGGTTGACAAGACAACAAATTTTGCGCACTTCTGCTACTCCAATCGCTTAACCAGAATGCCCTAGGGGAAAAATACACGTACCGTTGTAATCGGGCGAGTTTCTACTTTCAGATGCATAAGGAATTTTTGGGTTAGGTCAATCCGTTCGCGAGATATGGGAGTTTGAAGCCAAGAAATGGTTGAGAAGGCAAAAATATTTTGCATTTCTGCTGCTCCAAACGCTTAACCAGAATGGGCTAGGGAAAAAATACACATACCGTTGTAATCGGGCGAGCTTCTACTTTCAGACGCAAGAGGAATTTTTCGGTTAAGTCAATCCGTTCGCGAGATATGGGAGTTTGAAAATAAGAAATTGTTTACAAGACAACAAATTTTTCGCAATTCTGCTGCACCAAACGCTTAACCAGAATGGGCTAGGGAAAACATACACATACCGTTGTAATCGGGCGAGTTTCTACTTTCAGACGCAACAGGAATTTTTGGGTTAGGACAATCCGTTCGCGAAATATGGGAGTTTGAAGCCAAGAAATGGTTGAGAAGGCAAAAAATTTTTCGCATTTCTGCTGCTCCAAACGCTTAACCAGAATGCCCTAGGGAAAAAATACACATACCGTTGTAATCGGGCGAGTTTCTACTTTCAGACGCAACAGGAATTTTTGGGTTAGGACAATCCGTTCGCGAGATATGGGAGTTTGAAGCCAAGAAATGGTTGAGAAGGCAAAAAATTTTTCGCATTTCTGCTGCTCCAAACGCTTAACCAGAATGCCCTAGGGAAAAATACACATACCGTTGTAATCGGGCGAGTTTCTACTTTCAAATGCAACAGGAATTTTTGGGTTAGGTCAATCCGTTCGCGAGATATGGGACTTTGAAGCTAAGAAATGGTTGACAAGACAACAAATTTTTCGCAATTCTGCTGCTCCAAACGCTTAACCAGAATGGGCTAGGGAAAACATACACATACCGTTGTAATCGGGCGAGTTTCTACTTTCAGACGCAACAGGAATTTTTGGGTTATGTCAATCCGTTCGCGAGATATGGGAGTTTGAAGCCAAGAAATGGTTGAGAAGGCAAAAAATTTTTCGCAATACTGCTGCTCGAAACGCTTAACCAGAATGGCATAGGGAAAAAATACACATACCGTTGTAATCGGGCGAGTTTCTACTTTCAAATGCAATAGGAATTTTTGGGTCAGGTCAATCCGTTCGCGAGATATGAGAGTTTGAAGCTAAGAAATGCTTCAGAAGACAACAAATTTTTCGCAATACTGCTGCTCCAAACGCTTAACCAGAATGGGCTAGGGAAAAAATACACATACCGTTGTAATCGGGC
Organism: Ptiloglossa arizonensis; assembly: GCF_051014685.1. Classification (NCBI taxonomy): domain Eukaryota; kingdom Metazoa; phylum Arthropoda; class Insecta; order Hymenoptera; family Colletidae; genus Ptiloglossa; species Ptiloglossa arizonensis. Next base: position 486,629 of record NW_027478810.1, on the reverse strand, counting down.
GAGTTTCTACTTTCAGACGCAAGAGGAATTTTTCGGTTAAGTCAATCCGTTCGCGAGATATGGGAGTTTGAAAATAAGAAATTGTTTACAAGACAACAAATTTTTCGCAATTCTGCTGCACCAAACGCTTAACCAGAATGGGCTAGGGAAAACATACACATACCGTTGTAATCGGGCGAGTTTCTACTTTCAGACGCAACAGGAATTTTTGGGTTAGGACAATCCGTTCGCGAAATATGGGAGTTTGAAGCCAAGAAATGGTTGAGAAGGCAAAAAATTTTTCGCATTTCTGCTGCTCCAAACGCTTAACCAGAATGCCCTAGGGAAAAAATACACATACCGTTGTAATCGGGCGAGTTTCTACTTTCAGACGCAACAGGAATTTTTGGGTTAGGACAATCCGTTCGCGAGATATGGGAGTTTGAAGCCAAGAAATGGTTGAGAAGGCAAAAAATTTTTCGCATTTCTGCTGCTCCAAACGCTTAACCAGAATGCCCTAGGGAAAAATACACATACCGTTGTAATCGGGCGAGTTTCTACTTTCAAATGCAACAGGAATTTTTGGGTTAGGTCAATCCGTTCGCGAGATATGGGACTTTGAAGCTAAGAAATGGTTGACAAGACAACAAATTTTTCGCAATTCTGCTGCTCCAAACGCTTAACCAGAATGGGCTAGGGAAAACATACACATACCGTTGTAATCGGGCGAGTTTCTACTTTCAGACGCAACAGGAATTTTTGGGTTATGTCAATCCGTTCGCGAGATATGGGAGTTTGAAGCCAAGAAATGGTTGAGAAGGCAAAAAATTTTTCGCAATACTGCTGCTCGAAACGCTTAACCAGAATGGCATAGGGAAAAAATACACATACCGTTGTAATCGGGCGAGTTTCTACTTTCAGACGCAACAGGAATTTTTGGGTTAGGACAATCCGTTCGCGAGATATGGGAGTTTGAAGCCAAGAAATGGTTGAGAAGGCAAAAAATTTTTCGCATTTCTGCTGCTCCAAACGCTTAACCAGAATGCCCTAGGGAAAAATACACATACCGTTGTAATCGGGCGAGTTTCTACTTTCAAATGCAACAGGAATTTTTGGGTTAGGTCAATCCGTTCGCGAGATATGGGACTTTGAAGCTAAGAAATGGTTGACAAGACAACAAATTTTTCGCAATTCTGCTGCACCAAACGCTTAACCAGAATGGGCTAGGGAAAACATACACATACCGTTGTAATCGGGCGAGTTTCTACTTTCAGACGCAACAGGAATTTTTGGGTTAGGTCAATCCGTTCGCGAGATATGGGAGTTTGAAGCCAAGAAATGGTTGAGAAGGCAAAAAATTTTTCGCAATACTGCTGCGCGAAACGCTTAACCAGAATGGCATAGGGAAAAAATACACATACCGTTGTAATCGGGCGAGTTTCTACTTTCAAATGCAATAGGAATTTTTGGGTCAGGTCAATCCGTTCGCGAGATATGAGAGTTTGAAGCTAAGAAATGGTTGAGAGGACAACAAATTTTTCGCAAATCTGCTGCTCCAAACGCTTAACCAGAATGGCCTAGGGAAAAAATACACATACTATTGTAATCGGGCGAGTTTCTACTTTCAGGCGCAACAGGAATTTTTGGGTTAGGACAATCCGTTCGCGAGATAAGGGAGTTTGAAGCCAAGAAATGGTTGAGAAGGCAAAAAATATTTTGCATTTCTGCTGCTCCAAACGCTTAACCAGAATGCCCTAGGGAAAAAATACACATACCGTTGTAATCGGGCGAGTTTCTACTTTCAGACGCAACAGGAATTTTTGGGTTAGGTCAATCCGTTCGCGAGATATGGGAGTTTGAAGCCAAGAAATGGTTGAGAAGACAAAAAATTTTTCGCAATTCTGCTGCTCCAAACTCTTAACAAGAATGGCCTAGGGAAAAAATACACATACCGTTCTAATCGGGCGAGTTTCTACATTCAGTTACAATAGGAATTTTTGGGTTCGGTCAATCCGTTCGCGAGATATGGGACTTTGAATCTAAGAAATGGTTGACAAGACAACAAATTTTGCGCACTTCTGCTACTCCAATCGCTTAACCAGAATGCCCTAGGGGAAAAATACACGTACCGTTGTAATCGGGCGAGTTTCTACTTTCAGATGCATAAGGAATTTTTGGGTTAGGTCAATCCGTTCGCGAGATATGGGAGTTTGAAGCCAAGAAATGGTTGAGAAGGCAAAAATATTTTGCATTTCTGCTGCTCCAAACGCTTAACCAGAATGGGCTAGGGAAAAAATACACATACCGTTGTAATCGGGCGAGCTTCTACTTTCAGACGCAAGAGGAATTTTTCGGTTAAGTCAATCCGTTCGCGAGATATGGGAGTTTGAAAATAAGAAATTGTTTACAAGACAACAAATTTTTCGCAATTCTGCTGCACCAAACGCTTAACCAGAATGGGCTAGGGAAAACATACACATACCGTTGTAATCGGGCGAGTTTCTACTTTCAGACGCAACAGGAATTTTTGGGTTAGGACAATCCGTTCGCGAAATATGGGAGTTTGAAGCCAAGAAATGGTTGAGAAGGCAAAAAATTTTTCGCAATACTGCTGCTCGAAACGCTTAACCAGAATGGCATAGGGAAAAAATACACATACCGTTGTAATCGGGCGAGTTTCTACTTTCAAATGCAATAGGAATTTTTGGGTCAGGTCAATCCGTTCGCGAGATATGAGAGTTTGAAGCTAAGAAATGCTTCAGAAGACAACAAATTTTTCGCAATACTGCTGCTCCAAACGCTTAACCAGAATGGGCTAGGGAAAAAATACACATACCGTTGTAATCGGGCGAGTTTCTACTTTCAGACGCAAGAGGAATTTTTCGGTTAAGTCAATCCGTTCGCGAGATATGGGAGTTTGAAAATAAGAAATTGTTTACAAGACAACAAATTTTTCGCAATTCTGCTGCACCAAACGCTTAACCAGAATGGGCTAGGGAAAACATACACATACCGTTGTAATCGGGCGAGTTTCTACTTTCAGACGCAACAGGAATTTTTGGGTTAGGACAATCCGTTCGCGAAATATGGGAGTTTGAAGCCAAGAAATGGTTGAGAAGGCAAAAAATTTTTCGCATTTCTGCTGCTCCAAACGCTTAACCAGAATGCCCTAGGGAAAAAATACACATACCGTTGTAATCGGGCGAGTTTCTACTTTCAGACGCAACAGGAATTTTTGGGTTAGGACAATCCGTTCGCGAGATATGGGAGTTTGAAGCCAAGAAATGGTTGAGAAGGCAAAAAATTTTTCGCATTTCTGCTGCTCCAAACGCTTAACCAGAATGCCCTAGGGAAAAATACACATACCGTTGTAATCGGGCGAGTTTCTACTTTCAAATGCAACAGGAATTTTTGGGTTAGGTCAATCCGTTCGCGAGATATGGGACTTTGAAGCTAAGAAATGGTTGACAAGACAACAAATTTTTCGCAATTCTGCTGCACCAAACGCTTAACCAGAATGGGCTAGGGAAAACATACACATACCGTTGTAATCGGGCGAGTTTCTACTTTCAGACGCAACAGGAATTTTTGGGTTAGGTCAATCCGTTCGCGAGATATGGGAGTTTGAAGCCAAGAAATGGTTGAGAAGGCAAAAAATTTTTCGCAATACTGCTGCGCGAAACGCTTAACCAGAATGGCATAGGGAAAAAATACACATACCGTTGTAATCGGGCGAGTTTCTACTTTCAAATGCAATAGGAATTTTTGGGTCAGGTCAATCCGTTCGCGAGATATGAGAGTTTGAAGCTAAGAAATGGTTGAGAGGACAACAAATTTTTCGCAAATCTGCTGCTCCAAACGCTTAACCAGAATGGCCTAGGGAAAAAATACACATACTATTGTAATCGGGCGAGTTTCTACTTTCAGGCGCAACAGGAATTTTTGGGTTAGGACAATCCGTTCGCGAGATAAGGGAGTTTGAAGCCAAGAAATGGTTGAGAAGGCAAAAAATATTTTGCATTTCTGCTGCTCCAAACGCTTAACCAGAATGCCCTAGGGAAAAAATACACATACCGTTGTAATCGGGCGAGTTTCTACTTTCAGACGCAACAGGAATTTTTGGGTTAGGTCAATCCGTTCGCGAGATGTGAGAGTTTGAAGCTAAGAAATGCTTGAGAAGACAACAAATTTTTCGCAATACTGCTGCTCCAAACGCTTAACCAGAATGGGCTAGGGAAAAAATACACATACCGTTGTAATCGGGCGAGTTTCTACTTTCAGACGCAACAGGAATTTTTGGGTTAGGTCAATCCGTTCGCGAGATATGAGAGTTTGAAGCTAAGAAATGCTTGAGAAGACAACAAATTTTTCGCAATTCTGCTGCTCCAAACGCTTAACCAGAATGGGCTAGGGAAAAAATACACATACCGTTGTAATCGGGCGAGTTTCTACTTTCAGACGCAACTGGAATTTTTGGGTTAGGTCAATCCGTTCGCGAGATATGGGAGTTTGAAGCCAAGAAATGGTTGAGAAGACAACAAATTTTTCGCAATTCTGCTGCTCCAAACTCTTAACAAGAATGGCATAGGAAAAAAATACACATACCGTTCTAATCGGGCGAGTTTCTACATTCAGTTACAATAGGAACTTTTGGGTTCGGTCAATCCGTTCGCGAGATATGGGACTTTGAAGCTAAGAAATGGTTGACAAGACAACAAATTTTTCGCACTTCTGCTGCTCCAATCGCTTAACCAGAATGCCCTAGGGGAAAAATACACATACCGTTGTAATCGGGCGAGTTTCTACTTTCAAATCCAGTAGGAATTTTTGGGTTAGGTTAATCCGTTCGCGAGATATGAGAGTTTGAAGCTAAGAAATGGTTGAGAAGACAACAAATTTTTCGCAAATCTGCTGCTCCAAACGCTTAACCAGAATGGCCTAGGGAAAAAATACGCATACCGTTGTAATCGGGCGAGTTTCTACTTTCAAATACAATAGGAATTTTTGGGTTCGGTCAATCCGTTCGCGAGATAAGGGACTTTGAAGCTAAGAAATGGTTGACAAGACAACAAATTTTTCGCACTTCTGCTGCTCCAATCGCTTAACCAGAATGGCCTAGGGGAAAAATACACGTACCGTTGTAATCGGGCGAGTTTCTACTTTCAGACGCAATAGGAATTTTTCGGTTAAGTCAATCCGTTCGCGAGATATGGGAGTTTGAAGCTAAGAAATTGTTTAGAAGACAACAAATTTTTCGCAATTCTGCTGCACCAAACGCTTAACCAGAATGGGCTAGGGAAAACATACACATACCGTTGTAATCGGGCGAGTTTCTACTTTCAGACGCAACAGGAATTTTTGGGTTAGGACAATCCGTTCGCGAGATATGGGAGTTTGAAGCCAAGAAATGGTTGAGAAGGCAAAAAATTTTTCGCATTTCTGCTGCTCCAAACGCTTAACCAGAATGCCTTAGGGAAAAAATACACATACCGTTGTAATCGGGCGAGTTTCTACTTTCAGACGCAACAGGAATTTTTGGGTTAGGTCAATCCGTTCGCGAGATATGAGAGTTTGAAGCCAAGAAATGGTTGAGAAGACAACAAATTTTTAGCAATTCTGCTGCTCCAAACGCTTAACCAGAATGGGCTAGGGAAAAAATACACATACCGTTGTAATCGGGCGAGTTTCTACTTTCAGACGCAACAGGAATTTTTGGGTTAGGTCAATCCGGTCGCGAGATATGGGAGTTTGAAGACAACAAATGGTTGAGAAGGCAAAAAATTTTTCGCAATTCTGCTGCTCCAAACTCTTAACAAGAATGGCCTAGGGAGAAAATACACATACCGTTCTAATCGGGCGAGTTTCTACATTCAGTTACAATAGGAATTTTTGGGTTCGGTCAATCCGTTCGCGAGATATGGGACTTTGAAGCTAAGAAATGGTTGACAAGACAACAAATTTTTCGCACTTCTGCTGCTCCAATCGCTTAACCAGAATGCCCTAGGGGAAAAATACACGTACCGTTGTAATCGGGCGAGTTTCTACTTTCAGATGCATAAGGAATTTTTGGGTTAGGTCAATCCGTTCGCGAGATATGGGAGTTTGAAGACAACAAATGGTTGAGAAGGCAAAAAATTTTTCGCAATTCTGCTGCTCCAAACGCTTAACCAGAATGCCCTAGGGAAAAAATACACATACCGTTGTAATCGGGCGAGTTTCTACTTTCAAATCCAATAGGAGTTTTTGGGTTAGGTCAATCCGTTCGCGAGATATGGGAGTTTGAAGCCAAGAAATGGTTGAGAAGACAACAAATTTTTCGCAATTCTGCTGCTCCAAACTCTTAACAAGAATGGCCTAGGAAAAAAATACACATACCGTTCTAATCGGGCGAGTTTCTACATTCAGTTACAATAGGAACTTTTGGGTTCGGTCAATCCGTTCGCGAGATATGGGACTTTGAAGCTAAGAAATGGTTGACAAGACAACAAATTTTTCGCACTTCTGCTGCTCCAATCGCTTAACCAGAATGCCCTAGGGGAAAAATACACATACCGTTGTAATCGGGCGAGTTTCTACTTTCAAATCCAGTAGGAATTTTTGGGTTAGGTCAATCCGTTCGCGAGATATGAGAGTTTGAAGCTAAGAAATGGTTGAGGAGACAACAAATTTTTCGCAAATCTGCTGCTCCAAACGCTTAACCAGAATGGCCTAGGGAAAAAATACGCATACCGTTGTAATCGGGCGAGTTTCTACTTTCGGATACAATAGGAATTTTTGGGTTCGGTCAATCCGTTCGCGAGATAAGGGACTTTGAAGCTAAGAAATGGTTGACAAGACAACAAATTTTTCGCACTTCTGCTGCTCCAATCGCTTAACCAGAATGGCCTAGGGGAAAAATACACGTACCGTTGTAATCGGGCGAGTTTCTACTTTCAGACGCAATAGGAATTTTTCGGTTAAGTCAATCCGTTCGCGAGATATGGGAGTTTGAAGCTAAGAAATTGTTTAGAAGACAACAAATTTTTCGCAATTCTGCTGCACCAAACGCTTAACCAGAATGGGCTAGGGAAAACATACACATACCGTTGTAATCGGGCGAGTTTCTACTTTCAGACGCAACAGGAATTTTTGGGTTAGGACAATCCGTTCGCGAGATATGGGAGTTTGAAGCCAAGAAATGGTTGAGAAGGCAAAAAATTTTTCGCATTTCTGCTGCTCCAAACGCTTAACCAGAATGCCCTAGGGAAAAAATACACATACCGTTGTAATCGGGCGAGTTTCTACTTTCAGACGTAACAGGAATTTTTGGGTTAGGTCAATCCGTTCGCGAGATATGAGAGTTTGAAGCTAAGAAATGCTTGAGAAGACAACAAATTTTTCGCACTTCTGCTGCTCCAATCGCTTAACCAGAATGCCCTAGGGGAAAAATACACGTACCGTTGTAATCGGGCGAGTTTCTACTTTCAGATGCATAAGGAATTTTTGGGTTAGGTCAATCCGTTCGCGAGATATGGGAGTTTGAAGACAACAAATGGTTGAGAAGGCAAAAAATTTTTCGCAATTCTGCTGCTCCAAACGCTTAACCAGAATGCCCTAGGGAAAAAATACACATACCGTTGTAATCGGGCGAGTTTCTACTTTCAAATCCAATAGGAATTTTTGGGTTAGGTCAATCCGTTCGCGAGATATGAGAGTTTGAAGCTAAGAAATGGTTGAGAAGACAACAAATTTTTCGCAAATCTGCTGCTCCAAACGCTTAACCAGAATGGCCTAGGGAAAAAATACACATACCGTTGTAATCGGGCGAGTTTCTACTTTCAGACGCAACAGGAATTTTTGGGTTAGGTCAATCCGTTCGCGAGATATGAGAGTTTGAAGCTAAGAAATGCTTGAGAAGACTACAAATTTTTCGCAATTCTGCTGCTCCAAACGCTTAACCAGAATGGGCTAGGGAAAAAATACACATACCGTTGTAATCGGGCGAGTTTCTACTTTCAGATGCATAAGGAATTTTTGGGTTAGGTCAATCCGTTCGCGAGATATGGGAGTTTGAAGACAACAAATGGTTGAGATGGCAAAAAATTTTTCGCAATTCTGCTGCTCCAAACGCTTAACCAGAATGCCCTAGGGAAAAAATACACATACCGTTGTAATCGGGCGAGTTTCTACTTCCAAATCCAATAGGAATTTTTGGGTTAGGTCAATCCGTTCGCGAGATATGAGAGTTTGAAGCTAAGAAATGCTTGAGAAGACTACAAATTTTTCGCAATTCTGCTGCTCCAAACGCTTAACCAGAATGGGCTAGGGAAAAAATACACATACCGTTGTAATCGGGCGAGTTTCTACTTTCAGACGCAACAGGAATTTTTGGGTTAGGTCAATCCGTTCGCGAGATATGGGAGTTTGAAGCCAAGAAATGGTTGAGAAGACAACAAATTTTTCGCAATTCTGCTGCTCCAAACTCTTAACAAGAATGGCCTAGGGAGAAAATACACATACCGTTCTAATCGGGCGAGTTTCTACATTCAGTTACAATAGGAATTTTTGGGTTCGGTCAATCCGTTCGCGAGATATGGGACCTTGAAGCTAAGAAATGGTTGACAAGACAACAAATTTTTCGCACTTCTGCTGCTCCAATCGCTTAACCAGAATGCCCTAGGGGAAAAATACACGTACCGTTGTAATCGGGCGAGTTTCTACTTTCAGATGCATAAGGAATTTTTGGGTTAGGTCAATCCGTTCGCGAGATATGGGAGTTTGAAGACAACAAATGGTTGAGAAGGCAAAAAATTTTTCGCAATTCTGCTGCTCCAAACTCTTAACAAGAATGGCCTAGGGAAAAAATACACATACCGTTCTAATCGGGCGAGAGTCTACATTCAGTTACAATAGGAATTTTTGGGTTCGGTCAATCCGTTCGCGAGATATGGGACTTTGAAGCTAAGAAATGGTTGACAAGACAACAAATTTTTCGCACTTCTGCTGCTCCAATCGCTTAACCAGAATGCCCTAGGGGAAAAATACACGTACCGTTGTAATCGGGCGAGTTTCTACTTTCAGATGCATAAGGAATTTTTGGGTTAGGTCAATCCGTTCGCGAGATATGGGAGTTTGAAGACAACAAATGGTTGAGAAGGCAAAAAATTTTTCGCAATTCTGCTGCTCCAAACGCTTAACCAGAATGCCCTAGGGAAAAAATACACATACCGTTGTAATCGGGCGAGTTTCTACTTTCAAATCCAATAGGAATTTTTGGGTTAGGTCAATCCGTTCGCGAGATATGAGAGTTTGAAGCTAAGAAATGGCTGAGAAGACAACAAATTTTTCGCAAATCTGCTGCTCCAAACGCTTAACCAGAATGGCCTAGGGAAAAAATACGCACACCGTTGTAATCGGGCGAGTTTCTACTTTCGGATACAATAGGAATTTTTGGGTTCGGTCAATCCGTTCGCGAGATAAGGGACTTTGAAGCTAAGAAATGGTTAACAAGACAACAAATTTTTCGCAATTCTGCTGCTCCTATCGCTTCACCAGAATGGCCTAGGGGGAAAATACACGTACCGTTGTAATCGGGCGAGTTTCTGCTTTCAAATGCAATAGGAATTTTTGGGTTAGGTCAATCCGTTCGCGAGATATGGGACTTTGAAGCTAAGAAATGGTTGACAAGACAACAAATTTTTCGCAATTCTGCTGCTCCAATCGCTTAACCAGAATGGCCTAGGGGAAGAATACACGTACCGTTGTAATCGGGCGAGTTTCTACTTTCAGACGCAACAGGAATTTTTGGGTTAGGTCAATCCGTTCGCGAGATATGAGAGTTTGAAGCTAAGATATGCTTGAGAAGACTACAAAATTTTCGCAATTCTGCTGCTACAAACTCTTAACAAGAATGGCCTAGGGAAAAAATACACATACCGTTCTAATCGGGCGAGTTTCTACATTCAGTTACAATAGGAATTTTTGGGTTCGGTCAATCCGTTCGCGAGATATGGGACTTTGAAGCTAAGAAATGGTTGACAAGACAACAAATTTTTCGCACTTCTGCTGCTCCAATCGCTTAACCAGAACGCCCTAGGGGAAAAATAAACGTACCGTTGTAATCGCGCGAGTTTCTACTTTCAGATGCATAAGGAATTTTTGGGTTAGGTCAATCCGTTCGCGAGATATGGGAGTTTGAAGACAACAAATGGTTGAGAAGGCAAAAAATTTTTCGCAATTCTGCTGCTCCAAACGCTTAACCAGAATGCCCTAGGGAAAAAATACACATACCGTTGTAATCGGGCGAGTTTCTACTTTCGGATACAATAGGAATTTTTGGGTTCGGTCAATCCGTTCGCGAGATATGAGAGTTTGAAGCTAAGAAATGCTTGAGGAGACAACAAATTTTTCGCAATTCTGCTGCTCCAAACGCTTAACCAGAATGCCCTAGGGAGAAACATACATACTGTTGTAATCGGGCGAGTTTCTACTTTCAGACGCAACAGGAATTTTTGGGTTAGGTCAATCCGTTCGCGAGATATGAGAGTTTGAAGCCAAGAAATGGTTGAGAAGACAACAAATTTTTCGCAATTCTGCTGCTCCAAACGCTTAACCAGAATGGCCTAGGGAAAAAATACGCATACCGTTGTAATCGGGCGAGTTTCTACTTTCAGTTACAATAGGAATTTTTGGGTTCGGTAAATCCGTTCGCGAGATATGGGACTTTGAAGCTAAGAAATGGTTGACAAGACAACAAATTTTTCGCAATTCTGCTGCTCCAAACGCTTAACCAGAATGGGCTAGGGAAAAAATACACATACCTTTGTAATCGGGCGAGTTTCTACTTTCAGACGCAACAGGAATTTTTGGGTTAGGTCAATCCGTTCGCGAGATATGGGAGTTTGAAGCCAAGAAATGGTTGAGAAGACAACAAATTTTTCGCAATTCTGCTGCTCCAAACTCTTAACAAGAATGGCCTAGGGAAAAAATACACATACCGTTGTAATCGGGCGCGTTTCTACATTCAGTTACAATAGGAATTTTTGGGTTCGGTCAATCTGTTCGCGAGATATGGGACTTTGAAGCTAAGAAATGGTTGACAAGACAACAAATTTTTCGCACTTCTGCTGCTCCAATCGCTTAACCAGAATGCCCTAGGGGAAAAATACACGTACCGTTGTAATCGGGGGAGTTTCTACTTTCAGATGCATAAGGAATTTTTGGGTTAGGTCAATCCGTTCGCGAGATATGAGAGTTTGAAGCTAAGAAATGGTTGAGAAGACAACAAATTTTTCGCAATTCTGCTGCTCCAAACGCTTAACCAGAATGGGCTAGGGAAAAAATACACATACCGTTGTAATCGGGCGAGTTTCTACTTTCGGACGCAACAGCAATTTTTGGGTTAGGTCAATCCGTTCGCGAGATATGGGAGTTTGAAGCCAAGAAATGGTTGAGAAGACAACAAATTTTTCGCAATTCTGCTGCTTCAAACTCTTAACAAGAATGGCCTAGGGAAAAAATACACATACCGTTGTAATCGGGCGCGTTTCTACATTCAGTTACAATAGGAATTTTTGGGTTCGGTCAATCTGTTCGCGAGATATGGGACTTTGAAGCTAAGAAATGGTTGAAAAGACAACAAATTTTTCGCACTTCTGCTGCTCCAATCGCTTAACCAGAATGCCCTAGGGGAAAAATACACGTACCGTTGTAATCGGGGGAGTTTCTACTTTCAGATGCATAAGGAATTTTTGGGTTAGGTCAATCCGTTCGCGAGATATGGGAGTTTGAAGACAACAAATTGTTGAGAAGGCAAAAAATTTTTCGCAATACTGCTGCTCGAAACGCTTAACCAGAATGGCCTAGGGAAAAAATACACATACCGTTGTAATCGGGCGAGTTTCTACTTTCAAATGCAATAGGAATTTTTGGGTTAGGTCAATCCGTTCGCGAGATATGAGAGTTTGAAGCTAAGAAATGGTTGGGAAGACAACAAATTTTTCGCAAATCTGCTGCTCCAAACGCTTAACCAGAATGGCCTAGGGAAAAAATACGCATACCGTTGTAATCGGGCGAGTTTCTACTTTCAAATCCAATAGGAATTTTTGGGTTAGGTCAATCCGTTCGCGAGATATGAGAGTTTGAAGCTAAGAAATGCTTGAGAAGACTACAAATTTTTCGCAATTCTGCTGCTCCAAACGCTTAACCAGAATGGGCTAGGGAAAAAATACACATACCGTTGTAATCGGGCGAGTTTCTACTTTCAGACGCAACAGGAATTTTTGGGTTAGGTCAATCCGTTCGCGAGATATGGGAGTTTGAAGCCAAGAAATGGTTGAGAAGACAACAAATTTTTCGCAATTCTGCTGCTCCAAACTCTTAACAAGAATGGCCTAGGGAAAAAATACACATACCGTTCTAATCGGGCGAGTTTCTACATTCAGTTACAATAGGAATTTTTGGGTTCGGTCAATCCGTTCGCGAGATATGGGACTTTGAAGCTAAGAAATGGTTGACAAGACAACAAATTTTTCGCACTTCTGCTGCTCCAATCGCTTAACCAGAATGCCCTAGGGGAAAAATACACGTACCGTTGTAATCGGGCGAGTTTCTGCTTTCAGATGCATAAGGAATTTTTGGGTTAGGTCAATCCGTTCGCGAGATATGGGAGTTTGAAGACAACAAATGGTTGAGATGGCAAAAAATTTTTCGCAATTCTGCTGCTCCAAACGCTTAACCAGAATGCCCTAGGGAAAAAATACACATACCGTTGTAATCGGGCGAGTTTCTACTTTCAAATCCAATAGGAATTTTTGGGTTAGGTCAATCCGTTCGCGAGATATGAGAGTTTGAAGCTAAGAAATGCTTGAGAAGACTACAAATTTTTCGCAATTCTGCTGCTCCAAACGCTTAACCAGAATGGGCTAGGGAAAAAATACACATACCGTTGTAATCGGGCGAGTTTCTACTTTCAGACGCAACAGGAATTTTTGGGTTAGGTCAATCCGTTCGCGAGATATGGGAGTTTGAAGCCAAGAAATGGTTGAGAAGACAACAAATTTTTCGCAATTCTGCTGCTCCAAACTCTTAACAAGAATGGCCTAGGGAGAAAATACACATACCGTTCTAATCGGGCGAGAGTCTACATTCAGTTACAATAGGAATTTTTGGGTTCGGTCAATCCGTTCGCGAGATATGGGACTTTGAAACTAAGAAATGGTTGACAAGACAACAAATTTTTCGCACTTCTGCTGCTCCAATCGCTTAACCAGAATGCCCTAGGGGAAAAATACACGTACCGTTGTAATCGGGCGAGTTTCTACTTTCAGATGCATAAGGAATTTTTGGGTTAGGTCAATCCGTTCGCGAGATATGGGAGTTTGAAGACAACAAATGGTTGAGAAGGCAAAAAATTTTTCGCAATTCTGCTGCTCCAAACGCTTAACCAGAATGCCCTAGGGAAAAAATACACATACCGTTGTAATCGGGCGAGTTTCTACTTTCAAATCCAATAGGAATTTTTGGGTTAGGTCAATCCGTTCGCGAGATATGAGAGTTTGAAGCTAAGAAATGGCTGAGAAGACAACAAATTTTTCGCAAATCTGCTGCTCCAAACGCTTAACCAGAATGGCCTAGGGAAAAAATACGCATACCGTTGTAATCGGGCGAGTTTCTACTTTCGGATACAATAGGAATTTTTGGGTTCGGTCAATCCGTTCGCGAGATAAGGGACTTTGAAGCTAAGAAATGGTTGACAAGACAACAAATTTTTCGCAATTCTGCTGCTCCTATCGCTTCACCAGAATGGCCTAGGGGGAAAATACACGTACCGTTGTAATCGGGCGAGTTTCTGCTTTCAAATGCAATAGGAATTTTTGGGTTAGGTCAATCCGTTCGCGAGATATGGGACTTTGAAGCTAAGAAATGGTTGACAAGACAACAAATTTTTCGCAATTCTGCTGCTCCAATCGCTTAACCAGAATGGCCTAGGGAAAAATACGCATACCGTTGTAATCGGGCGAGTTTCTACTTTCAGACGCAGAAGGAATTTTTGGGTTTGGTCAATCCGTTCGCGAGATATGGGACTTTGAAGCTAAGAAATGGTTGACAAGACAACAAATTTTTCGCAATTCTGCTGCTCCAAACGCTTAACCAGAATGGGCTAGGGAAAAAATACACATACCTTTGTAATCGGGCGAGTTTCTACTTTCAGACGCAACAGGAATTTTTGGGTTAGGTCAATCCGTTCGCGAGATATGGGAGTTTGAAGCCAAGAAATGGTTGAGAAGACAACAAATTTTTCGCAATTCTGCTGCTCCAAACTCTTAACAAGAATGGCCTAGGGAAAAAATACACATACCGTTGTAATCGGGCGCGTTTCTACATTCAGTTACAATAGGAATTTTTGGGTTCGGTCAATCTGTTCGCGAGATATGGGACTTTGAAGCTAAGAAATGGTTGAAAAGACAACAAATTTTTCGCACTTCTGCTGCTCCAATCGCTTAACCAGAATGCCCTAGGGGAAAAATACACGTACCGTTGTAATCGGGGGAGTTTCTACTTTCAGATGCATAAGGAATTTTTGGGTTAGGTCAATCCGTTCGCGAGATATGGGAGTTTGAAGACAACAAATTGTTGAGAAGGCAAAAAATTTTTCGCAATACTGCTGCTCGAAACGCTTAACCAGAATGGCCTAGGGAAAAAATACACATACCGTTGTAATCGGGCGAGTTTCTACTTTCAAATGCAATAGGAATTTTTGGGTCAGGTCAATCCGTTCGCGAGATATGAGAGTTTGAAGCTAAGAAATGGTTGAGAGGACAACAAATTTTTCGCAAATTTGCTGCTCCAAACGCTTAACCAGAATGGCCTAGGGAAAAAATACACATACTATTGTAATCGGGCGAGTTTCTACTTTCAGACGCAACAGGAATTTTTGGGTTAGGACAATCCGTTCGCGAGATATGGGAGTTTGAAGCCAAGAAATGGTTGAGAAGGCAAAAAATTTTTCGCAATTCTGCTGCTCCAAACGCTTAACCAGAATGCCCTAGGGAGAAAATACACATACCGTTGTAATCGGGCGAGTTTCTACTTTCAAATGCAATAGGAATTTTTGGGTTAGGTCAATCCGTTCGCGAGATATGAGAGTTTGAAGCTAAGAAATGGTTGGGAAGACAACAAATTTTTCGCAAATCTGCTGCTCCAAACGCTTAACCAGAATGGCCTAGGGAAAAAATACGCATACCGTTGTAATCGGGCGAGTTTCTACTTTCAGATACAATAGGAATTTTTGGGTTCGGTCAATCCGTTCCCGAGATATGGGACTTTAAGCTAAGAAATGGTTGACAAGACAATAAATTTTTCGCACTTCTGCTGCTCCAATCGCTTAACCAGAATGGCCTAGGGGAAAAATACACATACCGTTGTAATCGGGAGAGTTTCTACTTTCAGACGCAATAGGAATTTTTCGGTTAAGTCAATCCGTTCGCGAGATATGGGAGTTTGAAGCTAAGAAATGGTTTAGAAGACAACAAATTTTTCGCACTTCAGCTGCTCCAATCGCTTAACCAGAATAGCCTAGGGGAAAAATATACGTACCGTTGTAATCGGGCGAGTTTCTACTTTCAAATGCAATAGGAATTTTTGGGTTAGGACAATCCGTTCGCGAGATATGGGAGTTTGAAGCTAATAAATGGTTGAGAAGACAACAAATTTTTCGCAGTTCTGCTGCTCCAAACGCTTAACCAGAGTGGCCTAGGGAAAAAATACACATACCGTTGTAATCGGGCGAGTTTCTACTTTCAGACGCAACAGGAATTTTTGCGTTAGGACAATCCGTTCGCGAGATATGGGAGTTTGAAGCCAAGAAATGGTTGAGAAGGCAAAAAATTTTTCGCAATTCTGCTGCTCCAAACGCTTAACCAGAATGCCCTAGGGACAAAATACACATACCGTTGTAATAGGGCGAGTTTCTACTTTCAGACGCAATAGGAATTTTTCGGTTAAGTCAATCCGTTCGCGAGATATGGGAGTTTGAAGCTAAGAAATTGTTTAGAAGACAACAAATTTTTCGCAATTCTGCTGCACCAAACGCTTAACCAGAATGGGCTAGGGAAAACATACACATACTGTTGTAATCGGGCGAGTTTCTACTTTCAGACGCAACAGGAATTTTTGGGTTAGGTCAATCCGTTCGCGAGATATGGGAGTTTGAAGCTAAGAAATTGTTTAGAAGACAACAAATTTTTCGCAATTCTGCTGCACCAAACGCTTAACCAGAATGGGCTAGGGAAAACATACACATACCGTTGTAATCGGGCGAGTTTCTACTTTCAGACGCAACAGGAATTTTTGGGTTAAGTCAATCCGTTCGCGAGATATGGGAGTTTGAAGCCAAGAAATGGTTGAGAAGGCAAAAAATTTTTCGCAATACTGCTGCTCGAAACGCTTAACCAGAATGGCCTAGGGAAAAAATACACATACCGTTGAAATCGGGCGAGTTTCTACTTTCAAATGCAATAGGAGTTTTTGGGTCAGGTCAATCCGTTCGCGAGATATGAGAGTTTGAAGCTAAGAAATGGTTGAGAGGACAACAAATTTTTCGCAAATCTGCTGCTCCGAACGCTTAACCAGAATGGCCTAGGGTTAAAAATACACATACTATTGTAATCGGGCGAGTTTCTATTTTCAGACGCAACAGGAATTTGTGGGTTAGGACAATCCGTTCGCGAGATATGGGAGTTTGAAGCCAAGAAGTGGTTGAGAAGGCAAAAAATTTTTCGCATTTCTGCTGCTCCAAACGCTTAACCAGAATGCCCTAGGGAGAAAATACTACCTTGATCAAAAAGTTCTATGACTGTCCCCCGTGTGTCGCTGTCAATCACCCGATTGTTTCTTTTTTTTTTTGTTAGGTTACCATATCTGTCATTAACACTTCCTTCCAATTTCAGCATCATAGCTTGATATTTGTAAAAGTTACGTTGTACTGAGCACATCTCCTTTGTTCGTGTCTTCGATTTTGAAAATGGCATCATTTGAGCATCAACGAGTTTGCATTAAATTTTGTGTAAAAAATGGATTTAACGGTCCGCAGACCTTGGATATGTTGGAGAAGTGTTTCGGCAACGATACTCTTTCGAGATCAAATGTTTTTCGATGGCACGAACGCTTCAGAAGTGGTCGTGAGTCGGTCGAGAATGACAAACGCAGTGGCAGGCCGACAACGTCGAAAACCGATGAAAACATCGATAAAATTCAAGAAATGTTGTCCGAAAACCGCAAATTGACCATCAGAGAGCTGGCAGAGGACTTGAACATTGCTTATGGATCCGTTCAAGACGTTTTGGTTAGTGAATTCGTCAAAAAAGGCCAGATTTGTGGGCAAACAACTCGTGGATTTTGCACCACGATAACGCACCGGCGCACAATGCGATCCTTATCCGCGAGTTTTTGACGAAAAACAACACGAACACTATCCAGCAGCCTTCAAATTCACCAGATCTGGCTCCCTGCGACTTTTTTCTGTTCAACCGAATTAAAAAACCGCTTCGCGGAACGCGTTACAGTACCCGAGAGGAGGTCATGACAAAATCGAAGACGGCTCTGATGGACATACCGAAAATTGAGTACCAGCGGTGTTTCGAGGATTGGATCAAGCGCTGGCGCAAGTGCATTGCAGTCAATGGGGACTACTTTGAAGGGGACCATATCGATTTGGACGAATAAATTTGTATTTTTGATTTTATGAATAAAGTCCTAAAACTTTTTGATCAAGGTAGTATACATACCGTTGTAATCGGGCGAGTTTCTACTTTCAGACGCAATAGGAATTTTTCGGTTAAGTCAATCCGTTCGCGAGATATGGGAGTTTGAAGCTAAGAAATGGTTTAGAAGACAACAAATTTTTCGCACTTCAGCTGCTCCAATCGCTTAACCAGAATGGCCTAGGGGAAAAATATACGTACCGTTGTAATCGGGCGAGTTTCTACTTTCAAATGCAATAGGAATTTTTGGGTTAGGACAATCCGTTCGCGAGATATGGGAGTTTGAAGCTAAGAAATGGTTGAGAAGACAACAAATTTTTCGCAATTCTGCTGCTCCAAACGCTTAACCAGAGTGGCCTAGGGAAAAAATACACATACCGTTGTAATCGGGCGAGTTTCTACTTTCAGACGCAACAGGAATTTTTGGGTTAGGACAATCCGTTCGCGAGATATGGGAGTTTGAAGCCAAGAAATGGTTGAGAAGGCAAAAAATTTTTCGCAATTCTGCTGCTCCAAACGCTTAACCAGAATGCCCTAGGGACAAAATACACATACCGTTGTAATAGGGCGAGTTTCTACTTTCAGACGCAATAGGAATTTTTCGGTTAAGTCAATCCGTTCGCGAGATATGGGAGTTTGAAACTAAGAAATTGTTTAGAAGACAACAAATTTTTCGCAATTCTGCTGCACCAAACGCTTAACCAGAATGGGCTAGGGAAAACATACACATACTGTTGTAATCGGGCGAGTTTCTACTTTCAGACGCAACAGGAATTTTTGGGTTAGGACAATCCGTTCGCGAGATATGGGAGTTTGAAGCCAAGAAATGGTTGAGAAGGCAAAAAATTTTTCGCAATTCTGCTGCTCCAAACGCTTAACCAGAATGCCCTAGGGACAAAATACACATACCGTTGTAATAGGGCGAGTTTCTACTTTCAGACGCAATAGGAATTTTTCGGTTAAGTCAATCCGTTCGCGAGATATGGGAGTTTGAAGCTAAGAAATTGTTTAGAAGACAACAAATTTTTCGCAATTCTGCTGCACCAAACGCTTAACCAGAATGGGCTAGGGAAAACATACACATACCGTTGTAATCGGGCGAGTTTCTACTTTCAGACGCAACAGGAATTTTTGGGTTAGGTCAATCCGTTCGCGAGATATTGGAGTTTGAAGCTAAGAAATTGTTTAGAAGACAACAAATTTTTCGCAATTCTGCTGCACCAAACGCTTAACCAGAATGGGCTAGGGAAAAAATACGCATACCGTTGTAATCGGGCGAGTTTCTACTTTCAGACGCAGAAGGAATTTTTGGGTTTGGTCAATCCGTTCGCGAGATATGGGACTTTGAAGCTAAGAAATGGTTGAGAAGACAACAAATTTTTCACAATTCTGCTGCTCCAAACGCTTAACCAGAATGGGCTAGGGAAAAAATACGCATACCGTTGTAATCGGGCGAGTTTCTACTTTCAGTTACAATAGGAATTTTTGGGTTCGGTAAATCCGTTCGCGAGATGTGGGACTTTGAAGCTAAGAAATGGTTGACAAGACAACAAATTTTTCGCACTTCTGCTGCTCCAATCGCTTAACCAGAATGCCCTAGAGGAAAAATACACGAACCGTTGTAATCTGGCGAGTTTCTACTTTCAAATGCAATAGGAATTTTTGGGTTAGGACAATCCGTTCGCGAGATATGAGAGTTTGAAGCTAAGAAATGGTTGAGAAGACAACAAATTTTTCGCAATTCTGCTGCTCCAAACGCTTAACCAGAATGGGCTAGGGAAAAAATACACATACCGTTGTAATCGGGGGAGTTTCTACTTTCAGATGCATAAGGAATTTTTGGGTTTGGTCAATCCGTTCGCGAGATATGGGACTTTGAAGCTAAGAAATGGTTGAGAAGACAACAAATTTTTCGCAATTCTGCTGCTCCAAACGCTTAACCAGAATGGGCTAGGGAAAAAATACACATACCGTTGTAATCGGGCGAGTTTCTACTTTCGGACGCAACAGCAGTTTTTGGGTTAGGTCAATCCGTTCGCGAGATATGGGAGTTTGAAGCCAAGAAATGGTTGAGAAGACAACAAATTTTTCGCAATTCTGCTGCTCCAAACGCTTAACCAGAATGGGCTAGGGAAAAAATACACATACCGTTGTAATCGGGGGAGTTTCTACTTTCAGATGCATAAGGAATTTTTGGGTTAGGACAATCCGTTCGCGAGATATGGGAGTTTGAAGCCAAGAAATGGTTGAGAAGGCAAAAAATTTTTCGCAATTCTGCTGCTCCAAACGCTTAACCAGAATGCCCTAGGGACAAAATACACATACCGTTGTAATAGGGCGAGTTTCTACTTTCAGACGCAATAGGAATTTTTCGGTTAAGTCAATCCGTTCGCGAGATATGGGAGTTTGAAGCTAAGAAATTGTTTAGAAGACAACAAATTTTTCGCAATTCTGCTGCACCAAACGCTTAACCAGAATGGGCTAGGGAAAACATACACATACCGTTGTAATCGGGCGAGTTTCTACTTTCAGACGCAACAGGAATTTTTGGGTTAGGTCAATCCGTTCGCGAGATATGGGAGTTTGAAGCCAAGAAATGGTTGAGAAGGCAAAAAATTTTTCGCAATACTGCTGCTCGAAACGCTTAACCAGAATGGCCTAGGGAAAAAATACACATACCGTTGAAATCGGGCGAGTTTCTACTTTCAAATGCAATAGGAGTTTTTGGGTCAGGTCAATCCGTTCGCGAGATATGAGAGTTTGAAGCTAAGAAATGGTTGAGAGGACAACAAATTTTTCGCAAATCTGCTGCTCCGAACGCTTAACCAGAATGGCCTAGGGTTAAAAATACACATACCGTTGAAATCGGGCGAGTTTCTACTTTCAAATGCAATAGGAGTTTTTGGGTCAGGTCAATCCGTTCGCGAGATATGAGAGTTTGAAGCTAAGAAATGGTTGAGAGGACAACAAATTTTTCGCAAATCTGCTGCTCCGAACGCTTAACCAGAATGGCCTAGAGTTAAAAATACACATACTATTGTAATCGGGCGAGTTTCTATTTTCAGACGCAACAGGAATTTGTGGGTTAGGACAATCCGTTCGCGAGATATGGGAGTTTGAAGCCAAGAAGTGGTTGAGAAGGCAAAAAATTTTTCGCATTTCTGCTGCTCCAAACGCTTAACCAGAATGCCCTAGGGAGAAAATACTACCTTGATCAAAAAGTTCTATGACTGTCCCCCGTGTGTCGCTGTCAATCACCCGATTGTTTCTTTTTTTTTTTTGTTAGGTTACCATATCTGTCATTAACACTTCCTTCCAATTTCAGCATCATAGCTTGATATTTGTAAAAGTTACGTTGTACTGAGCACATCTCCTTTGTTCGTGTCTTCGATTTTGAAAATGGCATCATTTGAGCATCAACGAGTTTGCATTAAATTTTGTGTAAAAAACGGATTTAACGGTCCGCAGACCTTGGATATGTTGGAGAAGTGTTTCGGCAACGATACTCTTTCGAGATCAAATGTTTTTCGATGGCACGAACGCTTCAGAAGTGGTCGTGAGTCGGTCGAGAATGACAAACGCAGTGGCAGGCCGACAACGTCGAAAACCGATGAAAACATCGATAAAATTCAAGAAATGTTGTCCGAAAACCGCAAATTGACCATCAGAGAGCTGGCAGAGGACTTGAACATTGCTTATGGATCCGTTCAAGACGTTTTGGTTAGTGAATTCGTCAAAAAAGGCCAGATTTGTGGGCAAACAACTCGTGGATTTTGCACCACGATAACGCACCGGCGCACAATGCGATCCTTATCCGCGAGTTTTTGACGAAAAACAACACGAACACTATCCAGCAGCCTTCAAATTCACCAGATCTGGCTCCCTGCGACTTTTTTCTGTTCAACCGAATTAAAAAACCGCTTCGCGGAACGCGTTACAGTACCCGAGTGGAGGTCATGACAAAATCGAAGACGGCTCTGATGGACATACCGAAAATTGAGTACCAGCGGTGTTTCGAAGATTGGATCAAGCGCTGGCGCAAGTGCATTGCAGTCAATGGGGACTACTTTGAAGGGGACCATATCGATTTGGACGAATAAATTTGTATTTTTGATTTTATGAATAAAGTCCTAAAACTTTAACATCAAGGTAGTACACATACCGTTGTAATCGGGCGAGTTTCTACTTTCAGACGCAACAAGAATTTTTGGGTTAGGTCAATCCGTTCGCGAGATATGGGACTTTGAAGCTCAGAAATGGTTGAGAAGACAACAAATTTTTCGCAATTCTGCTGCTCCAAACGCTTAACCAGAATGGCCTAGGGAAAAAATAAACATACCGCTGTAGTCGGGCGAGTTTCTACTTTCAGATGCAATAGCAATTTTTGGGTTAGGTCACTCCGTTCGTGAGATATGGGAATTTGAAGCCAAGAAATGGTTGAGAAGGCAAAAAATTTTTCACAATTCTGCTGCTCCAAACGCTTAACCAGAATGGCCTAGGGGAAAAATACGCATACCGTTGTAATCGGGCGAGTTTCTACTTTCAGTTACAATAGGAATTTTTGGGTTCGGTAAATCCGTTCGCGAGATATGGCACTTTGAAGCTAAGAAATGGTTGACAAGACAACAAATTTTTCGCAAATCTGCTGCTCCAATCGCTTAACCAGAATGCCCTAGGGGAAAAATACACGTACCCTTGTAATCTGGCTAGTTTCTACTTTCAAATGCAATAGGAATTCTTGGGTTAGGACAATCCGTTCGCGAGATATGAGAGTTTGAAGCTAAGGAAGGGATGAGAAGACAACAAATTTTTCGCAATTCTGCTGCTCCAAACGCTTAACCAGAATGGCCTAGGGAAAAAATACGCATACCGTTGGAATCGGGCGAGTTTCTACTTTCAGACGCAGCAGGAATTTTTGGGTTTGGTCAATCCGTTCGTGAGATATGGGACTTTGAAGCTAAGAAATGGTTGAGAAGACAACAAATTTTTCGCAATTCTGCTACTCCAAACGCTTAACCAGAATGGCCTAGGGAAAAAATACACATACCGTTGTAATCGGGCGAGTTTCTACTTTCAGATGCAATAGGAATTTTTGGGTTAGGTCAATCCGTTCGCGAGATATGGGAGTTTGAAGCTAAGAAATGGTTGAGGAGGCAACAAATTTTTCGCAAATCTGCTGCTCCAAACGCTTAACCAGAATGGCCTAGGGAAAAAATAAACATACCGCTGTAGTCGGGCGAGTTTCTACTTTCAGATGCAATAGCAATTTTTGGGTTAGGTCACTCCGTTCGTGAAATATGGGAGTTTGAAGCCAAGAAATGGTTGAGAAGGCAAAAAATTTTTCACAATTCTGCTGCTCCAAACGCTTAACCAGAATGGCCTAGGGAAAAAATACGCATACCGTTGGAATCGGGCGAGTTTCTACTTTCAGACGCAGCAGGAATTTTTGGGTTTGGTCAATCCGTTCGTGAGATATGGGACTTTGAAGCTAAGAAATGGTTGAGAAGACAACAAATTTTTCGCAATTCTGCTACTCCAAACGCTTAACCAGAATGGCCTAGGGAAAAAATACACATACCGTTGTAATCGGGCGAGTTTCTACTTTCAGATGCAATAGGAATTTTTGGGTTAGGTCAATCCGTTCGCGAGATATGGGAGTTTGAAGCTAAGAAATGGTTGAGGAGGCAACAAATTTTTCGCAAATCTGCTGCTCCAAACGCTT
The DNA here is from genome assembly GCF_051014685.1 of Ptiloglossa arizonensis. NCBI lineage: Eukaryota > Metazoa > Arthropoda > Insecta > Hymenoptera > Colletidae > Ptiloglossa > Ptiloglossa arizonensis. The sequence continues at coordinate 463,187 of NW_027478810.1, read as the reverse complement.
AACCAGAATGGCCTAGGGAAAAAATAAACATACCGCTGTAGTCGGGCGAGTTTCTACTTTCAGATGCAATAGCAATTTTTGGGTTAGGTCACTCCGTTCGTGAGATATGGGAATTTGAAGCCAAGAAATGGTTGAGAAGGCAAAAAATTTTTCACAATTCTGCTGCTCCAAACGCTTAACCAGAATGGCCTAGGGGAAAAATACGCATACCGTTGTAATCGGGCGAGTTTCTACTTTCAGTTACAATAGGAATTTTTGGGTTCGGTAAATCCGTTCGCGAGATATGGTACTTTGAAGCTAAGAAATGGTTGACAAGACAACAAATTTTTCGCAAATCTGCTGCTCCAATCGCTTAACCAGAATGCCCTAGGGGAAAAATACACGTACCCTTGTAATCTGGCTAGTTTCTACTTTCAAATGCAATAGGAATTCTTGGGTTAGGACAATCCGTTCGCGAGATATGAGAGTTTGAAGCTAAGGAAGGGATGAGAAGACAACAAATTTTTCGCAATTCTGCTGCTCCAAACGCTTAACCAGAATGGCCTAGGGAAAAAATACGCATACCGTTGGAATCGGGCGAGTTTCTACTTTCAGACGCAGCAGGAATTTTTGGGTTTGGTCAATCCGTTCGTGAGATATGGGACTTTGAAGCTAAGAAATGGTTGAGAAGACAACAAATTTTTCGCAATTCTGCTACTCCAAACGCTTAACCAGAATGGCCTAGGGAAAAAATACACATACCGTTGTAATCGGGCGAGTTTCTACTTTCAGATGCAATAGGAATTTTTGGGTTAGGTCAATCCGTTCGCGAGATATGGGAGTTTGAAGCTAAGAAATGGTTGAGGAGGCAACAAATTTTTCGCAAATCTGCTGCTCCAAACGCTTAACCAGAATGGCCTAGGGAAAAAATAAACATACCGCTGTAGTCGGGCGAGTTTCTACTTTCAGATGCAATAGCAATTTTTGGGTTAGGTCACTCCGTTCGTGAAATATGGGAGTTTGAAGCCAAGAAATGGTTGAGAAGGCAAAAAATTTTTCACAATTCTGCTGCTCCAAACGCTTAACCAGAATGGCCTAGGGAAAAAATACGCATACCGTTGGAATCGGGCGAGTTTCTACTTTCAGACGCAGCAGGAATTTTTGGGTTTGGTCAATCCGTTCGTGAGATATGGGACTTTGAAGCTAAGAAATGGTTGAGAAGACAACAAATTTTTCGCAATTCTGCTACTCCAAACGCTTAACCAGAATGGCCTAGGGAAAAAATACACATACCGTTGTAATCGGGCGAGTTTCTACTTTCAGATGCAATAGGAATTTTTGGGTTAGGTCAATCCGTTCGCGAGATATGGGAGTTTGAAGCTAAGAAATGGTTTAGGAGGCAACAAATTTTTCGCAAATCTGCTGCTCCAAACGCTTAACCAGAATGCCCTAGGGAAAAAATACACATACCGTTGTAATCGGGCGAGTTTCTACTTTCAGACGCAGAAGGAATTTTTGGGTTTGGTCAATCCGTTCGCGAGATATGGGACTTTGAAGCTAAGAAACGGTCGAGAAGACAACAAATTTTTCGCACTTCTGCTGCTCCAAACGCTTAACCAGAATGCCCTAGGGAAAAAATACACATACCGTTGTAATCGGGGGAGTTTCTACTTTCAGACGCAGAAGGAATTTTTGCGTTAGGTCAATCCGTTCGCGAGATATGGGAGTTTGAAGCTAAGAAATGGTCGAGAAGACAACAAATTTTTCGCAAATCTGCTGCTCCAAACGCTTAACCAGAATGGCCTAGGGAAAAAATACGCATACCGTTGTAATCGGGCGAGTTTCTACTTTCAAATGCAGCAGGAATTTTTGGGTTTGGTCAATCCGTTCGTGAGATATGGGACTTTGAAGCTAAGAAATGGTTGAGAAGACAACAAATTTTTCGCACTTCTGCTGCTCCAAACGCTTAACCAGAATGGTCTAGGGGAAAAATACACATACCGTTGTAATCGGGAGAGTTTCTACTTTCAGACGCAATAGGAATTTTTCGGTTAAGTCAATCCGTTAGCGAGATATGGGAGTTTGAAGCTAAGAAATGGTTTAGGAGACAACAAATTTTTCGCACTTCAGCTGCTCCAATCGCTTAACAAGAATGGCCTAGGGGAAAAATATACGTACCGTTGTAATCGGGCGAGTTTCTACTTTCAAATGCAACAGGAATTGTTGGGTTAGGTCAATCCGTTAGCGAGATATGGGAGTTTGAAGCCAAGAAATGGTTGAGAGGGCAAAAAATTTTTCGCAATTCTGCTGCTCCAAACGCTTAACCAGAATGCCCTAGGGAAAAAATACACATACCGTTGTAATCGGGCGAGTTTCTACTTTCAGACGCAACAGGAATCTTTGGGTTAGGTCAATCCGTTCGCGAGATATGAGAGTTTGAATCTAAGAAATGCTTGAGAAGACAACAAATTTTTCGCACTTCTGCTGCTCCAAACGCTTAACTAGAATGGCCTAGGGAATAAATACGCATACCGTTGTAATCGGGCGAGATTCTACTTTCAGACGCAGAAGGAATTTTTGGGTTTGGTCAATCCGTTCGCGAGATATGGGGCTTTGAAGCTAAGAAATGGATGAGAAGACAACAAATTTTTCGCAATTCTGCTGCTCCAAACGCTTAACCAGAATGGGCTAGTGAAAAAATACACATACCGTTGTAATCGGGAGAGTTTCTACTTTCACTAGCAACAGGAATTTCTGGGTTAGGACAATGCGTTCGCGAGATATGGGAGTTTGAAGCCAAGAAATGGTTGAGAAGGCAAAAAATTTTTCGCAATTCTGCTGCTCCAAACGCTTAACCAGAATGCCCTAGGGACAAAATACACATACCGTTGTAATCGGGCGAATTTCTACTTTCAGACGCAACAGGAATCTTTGGGTTAGGTCAATCCGTTCGCGAGATATGAGAGTTTGAATCTAAGAAATGCTTGAGAAGACAACAAATTTTTCGCAATTCTGCTGCTCCAAACGCTTAACCAGAATGGCCTAGGGAAAAAATAAACAAACCGCTGTAGTCGGGCGAGTTTCTACTTTCAGATGCAATAGCAATTTTTGGGTTAGGTCACTCCGTTCGTGAAATATGGGAGTTTGAAGCCAAGAAATGGTTGAGAAGGCAAAAAATTTTTCACAATTCTGCTGCTCCAAACGCTTAACCAGAATGGCCTAGGGAAAAAATACGCATACCGTTGGAATCGGGCGAGTTTCTACTTTCAGACGCAGCAGGAATTTTTGGGTTTGGTCAATCCGTTCGTGAGATATGGGACTTTGAAGCTAAGAAATGGTTGAGAAGACAACAAATTTTTCGCAATTCTGCTACTCCAAACGCTTAACCAGAATGGCCTAGGGAAAAAATACACATACCGTTGTAATCGGGCGAGTTTCTACTTTCAGATGCAATAGGAATTTTTGGGTTAGGTCAATCCGTTCGCGAGATATGGGAGTTTGAAGCTAAGAAATGGTTGAGGAGGCAACAAATTTTTCGCAAATCTGCTGCTCCAAACGCTTAACCAGAATGGCCTAGGGAAAAAATAAACATACCGCTGTAGTCGGGCGAGTTTCTACTTTCAGATGCAATAGCAATTTTTGGGTTAGGTCACTCCGTTCGTGAGATATGGGAATTTGAATCCAAGAAATGGTTGAGAAGGCAAAAAATTTTTCACAATTCTGCTGCTCCAAACGCTTAACCAGAATGGCCTAGGGGAAAAATACGCATACCGTTGTAATCGGGCGAGTTTCTACTTTCAGTTACAATAGGAATTTTTGGGTTCGGTAAATCCGTTCGCGAGATATGGTACTTTGAAGCTAAGAAATGGTTGACAAGACAACAAATTTTTCGCAAATCTGCTGCTCCAATCGCTTAACCAGAATGCCCTAGGGGAAAAATACACGTACCCTTGTAATCTGGCTAGTTTCTACTTTCAAATGCAATAGGAATTCTTGGGTTAGGACAATCCGTTCGCGAGATATGAGAGTTTGAAGCTAAGGAAGGGATGAGAAGACAACAAATTTTTCGCAATTCTGCTGCTCCAAACGCTTAACCAGAATGGCCTAGGGAAAAAATACGCATACCGTTGGAATCGGGCGAGTTTCTACTTTCAGACGCAGCAGGAATTTTTGGGTTTGGTCAATCCGTTCGTGAGATATGGGACTTTGAAGCTAAGAAATGGTTGAGAAGACAACAAATTTTTCGCAATTCTGCTACTCCAAACGCTTAACCAGAATGGCCTAGGGAAAAAATACACATACCGTTGTAATCGGGCGAGTTTCTACTTTCAGATGCAATAGGAATTTTTGGGTTAGGTCAATCCGTTCGCGAGATATGGGAGTTTGAAGCTAAGAAATGGTTGAGGAGGCAACAAATTTTTCGCAAATCTGCTGCTCCAAACGCTTAACCAGAATGGCCTAGGGAAAAAATAAACATACCGCTGTAGTCGGGCGAGTTTCTACTTTCAGATGCAATAGCAATTTTTGGGTTAGGTCACTCCGTTCGTGAAATATGGGAGTTTGAAGCCAAGAAATGGTTGAGAAGGCAAAAAATTTTTCACAATTCTGCTGCTCCAAACGCTTAACCAGAATGGCCTAGGGAAAAAATACGCATACCGTTGGAATCGGGCGAGTTTCTACTTTCAGACGCAGCAGGAATTTTTGGGTTTGGTCAATCCGTTCGTGAGATATGGGACTTTGAAGCTAAGAAATGGTTGAGAAGACAACAAATTTTTCGCAATTCTGCTACTCCAAACGCTTAACCAGAATGGCCTAGGGAAAAAATACACATACCGTTGTAATCGGGCGAGTTTCTACTTTCAGATGCAATAGGAATTTTTGGGTTAGGTCAATCCGTTCGCGAGATATGGGAGTTTGAAGCTAAGAAATGGTTGAGGAGGCAACAAATTTTTCGCAAATCTGCTGCTCCAAACGCTTAACCAGAATGCCCTAGGGAAAAAATACACATACCGTTGTAATCGGGCGAGTTTCTACTTTCAGACGCAGAAGGAATTTTTGGGTTTGGTCAATCCGTTCGCGAGATATGGGACTTTGAAGCTAAGAAACGGTCGAGAAGACAACAAATTTTTCGCACTTCTGCTGCTCCAAACGCTTAACCAGAATGCCCTAGGGAAAAAATACACATACCGTTGTAATCGGGGGAGTTTCTACTTTCAGACGCAGAAGGAATTTTTGCGTTAGGTCAATCCGTTCGCGAGATATGGGAGTTTGAAGCTAAGAAATGGTCGAGAAGACAACAAATTTTTCGCAAATCTGCTGCTCCAAACGCTTAACCAGAATGGCCTAGGGAAAAAATACGCATACCGTTGTAATCGGGCGAGTTTCTACTTTCAAATGCAGCAGGAATTTTTGGGTTTGGTCAATCCGTTCGTGAGATATGGGACTTTGAAGCTAAGAAATGGTTGAGAAGACAACAAATTTTTCGCAATTCTGCTACTCCAAACGCTTAACCAGAATGGCCTAGGGAAAAAATACACATACCGTTGTAATCGGGCGAGTTTCTACTTTCAGATGCAATAGGAATTTTTGGGTTAGGTCAATCCGTTCGCGAGATATGGGACTTTGAAGCTAAGAAATGGTCGAGAAGACAACAAATTTTTCGCACTTCTGCTGCTCCAAACGCTTAACCAGAATGGTCTAGGGGAAAAATACACATACCGTTGTAATCGGGAGAGTTTCTACTTTCAGACGCAATAGGAATTTTTCGGTTAAGTCAATCCGTTAGCGAGATATGGGAGTTTGAAGCTAAGAAATGGTTTAGGAGACAACAAATTTTTCGCACTTCAGCTGCTCCAATCGCTTAACAAGAATGGCCTAGGGGAAAAATATACGTACCGTTGTAATCGGGCGAGTTTCTACTTTCAAATGCAACAGGAATTGTTGGGTTAGGTCAATCCGTTAGCGAGATATGGGAGTTTGAAGCCAAGAAATGGTTGAGAGGGCAAAAAATTTTTCGCAATTCTGCTGCTCCAAACGCTTAACCAGAATGCCCTAGGGAAAAAATACACATACCGTTGTAATCGGGCGAGTTTCTACTTTCAGACGCAACAGGAATCTTTGGGTTAGGTCAATCCGTTCGCGAGATATGAGAGTTTGAATCTAAGAAATGCTTGAGAAGACAACAAATTTTTCGCACTTCTGCTGCTCCAAACGCTTAACTAGAATGGCCTAGGGAATAAATACGCATACCGTTGTAATCGGGCGAGATTCTACTTTCAGACGCAGAAGGAATTTTTGGGTTTGGTCAATCCGTTCGCGAGATATGGGGCTTTGAAGCTAAGAAATGGATGAGAAGACAACAAATTTTTCGCAATTCTGCTGCTCCAAACGCTTAACCAGAATGGGCTAGTGAAAAAATACACATACCGTTGTAATCGGGAGAGTTTCTACTTTCACTAGCAACAGGAATTTCTGGGTTAGGACAATGCGTTCGCGAGATATGGGAGTTTGAAGCCAAGAAATGGTTGAGAAGGCAAAAAATTTTTCGCAATTCTGCTGCTCCAAACGCTTAACCAGAATGCCCTAGGGACAAAATACACATACCGTTGGAATCGGGCGAGTTTCTACTTTCAGACGCAGCAGGAATTTTTGGGTTTGGTCAATCCGTTCGTGAGATATGGGACTTTGAAGCTAAGAAATGGTTGAGAAGACAACAAATTTTTCGCAATTCTGCTACTCCAAACGCTTAACCAGAATGGCCTAGGGAAAAAATACACATACCGTTGTAATCGGGCGAGTTTCTACTTTCAGATGCAATAGGAATTTTTGGGTTAGGTCAATCCGTTCGCGAGATATGGGAGTTTGAAGCTAAGAAATGGTTGAGGAGGCAACAAATTTTTCGCAAGTCTGCTGCTCCAAACGCTTAACCAGAATGCCCTAGGGAAAAAATACACATACCGTTGTAATCGGGCGAGTTTCTACTTTCAGACGCAGAAGGAATTTTTGGGTTTGGTCAATCCGTTCGCGAGATATGGGACTTTGAAGCTAAGAAATGGTCGAGAAGACAACAAATTTTTCGCACTTCTGCTGCTCCAAACGCTTAACCAGAATGCCCTAGGGAAAAAATACACATACCGTTGTAATCGGGCGAGTTTCTACTTTCAGACGCAGAAGGAATTTTTGCGTTAGGTCAATCCGTTCGCGAGATATGGGAGTTTGAAGCTAAGAAATGGTCGAGAAGACAACAAATTTTTCGCAAATCTGCTGCTCCAAACGCTTAACCAGAATGGCCTAGGGAAAAAATACGCATACCGTTGTAATCGGGCGAGTTTCTACTTTCAAATGCAGCAGGAATTTTTGGGTTTGGTCAATCCGTTCGTGAGATATGGGACTTTGAAGCTAAGAAATGGTTGAGAAGACAACAAATTTTTCGCAATTCTGCTGCTCCAAACGCTTAACCAGAATGGCCTAGGGAAAAAATAAACAAACCGCTGTAGTCGGGCGAGTTTCTACTTTCAGATGCAATAGCAATTTTTGGGTTAGGTCACTCCGTTCGTGAAATATGGGAGTTTGAAGCCAAGAAATGGTTGAGAAGGCAAAAAATTTTTCACAATTCTGCTGCTCCAAACGCTTAACCAGAATGGCCTAGGGAAAAAATACGCATACCGTTGGAATCGGGCGAGTTTCTACTTTCAGCCGCAGCAGGAATTTTTGGGTTTGGTCAATCCGTTCGTGAGATATGGGACTTTGAAGCTAAGAAATGGTTGAGAAGACAACAAATTTTTCGCAATTCTGCTACTCCAAACGCTTAACCAGAATGCCCTAGGGAAAAAATACACATACCGTTGTAATCGGGCGAGTTTCTACTTTCAGACGCAGAAGGAATTTTTGGGTTTGGTCAATCCGTTCGCGAGATATGGGACTTTGAAGCTAAGAAATGGTCGAGAAGACAACAAATTTTTCGCACTTCTGCTGCTCCAAACGCTTAACCAGAATGCCCTAGGGAAAAAATACACATACCGTTGTAATCGGGCGAGTTTCTACTTTCAGACGCAGAAGGAATTTTTGCGTTAGGTCAATCCGTTCGCGAGATATGGGAGTTTGAAGCTAAGAAATGGTCGAGAAGACAACAAATTTTTCGCAAATCTGCTGCTCCAAACGCTTAACCAGAATGGCCTAGGGAAAAAATACGCATACCGTTGTAATCGGGCGAGTTTCTACTTTGAAATGCAGCAGGAATTTTTGGGTTTGGTCAATCCGTTCGTGAGATATGGGACTTTGAAGCTAAGAAATGGTTGAGAAGACAACAAATTTTTCGCAATTCTGCTACTCCAAACGCTTAACCAGAATGGCCTAGGGAAAAAATACACATACCGTTGTAATCGGGCGAGTTTCTACTTTCAGATGCAATAGGAATTTTTGGGTTAGGTCAATCCGTTCGCGAGATATGGGACTTTGAAGCTAAGAAATGGTCGAGAAGACAACAAATTTTTCGCACTTCTGCTGCTCCAAACGCTTAACCAGAATGGTCTAGGGGAAAAATACACATACCGTTGTAATCGGGAGAGTTTCTACTTTCAGACGCAATAGGAATTTTTCGGTTAAGTCAATCCGTTAGCGAGATATGGGAGTTTGAAGCTAAGAAATGGTTTAGGAGACAACAAATTTTTCGCACTTCAGCTGCTCCAATCGCTTAACAAGAATGGCCTAGGGGAAAAATATACGTACCGTTGTAATCGGGCGAGTTTCTACTTTCAAATGCAACAGGAATTGTTGGGTTAGGTCAATCCGTTAGCGAGATATGGGAGTTTGAAGCCAAGAAATGGTTGAGAGGGCAAAAAATTTTTCGCAATTCTGCTGCTCCAAACGCTTAACCAGAATGCCCTAGGGAAAAAATACACATACCGTTGTAATCGGGCGAGTTTCTACTTTCAGACGCAACAGGAATCTTTGGGTTTGGTCAATCCGTTCGCGAGATATGGGGCTTTGAAGCTAAGAAATGGATGAGAAGACAACAAATTTTTCGCAATTCTGCTGCTCCAAACGCTTAACCAGAATGGGCTAGTGAAAAAATACACATACCGTTGTAATCGGGAGAGTTTCTACTTTCACTAGCAACAGGAATTTCTGGGTTAGGACAATGCGTTCGCGAGATATGGGAGTTTGAAGCCAAGAAATGGTTGAGAAGGCAAAAAATTTTTCGCAATTCTGCTGCTCCAAACGCTTAACCAGAATGCCCTAGGGACAAAATACACATACCGTTGTAATCGGGCGAATTTCTACTTTCAGACGCAACAGGAATCTTTGGGTTAGGTCAATCCGTTCGCGAGATATGAGAGTTTGAATCTAAGAAATGCTTGAGAAGACAACAAATTTTTCGCAATTCTGCTGCTCCAAACGCTTAACCAGAATGGCCTAGGGAAAAAATAAACAAACCGCTGTAGTCGGGCGAGTTTCTACTTTCAGATGCAATAGCAATTTTTGGGTTAGGTCACTCCGTTCGTGAAATATGGGAGTTTGAAGCCAAGAAATGGTTGAGAAGGCAAAAAATTTTTCACAATTCTGCTGCTCCAAACGCTTAACCAGAATGGCCTAGGGAAAAAATACGCATACCGTTGGAATCGGGCGAGTTTCTACTTTCAGCCGCAGCAGGAATTTTTGGGTTTGGTCAATCCGTTCGTGAGATATGGGACTTTGAAGCTAAGAAATGGTTGAGAAGACAACAAATTTTTCGCAATTCTGCTACTCCAAACGCTTAACCAGAATGCCCTAGGGAAAAAATACACATACCGTTGTAATCGGGCGAGTTTCTACTTTCAGACGCAGAAGGAATTTTTGGGTTTGGTCAATCCGTTCGCGAGATATGGGACTTTGAAGCTAAGAAATGGTAGAGAAGACAACAAATTTTTCGCACTTCTGCTGCTCCAAACGCTTAACCAGAATGCCCTAGGGAAAAAATACACATACCGTTGTAATCGGGCGAGTTTCTACTTTCAGACGCAGAAGGAATTTTTGCGTTAGGTCAATCCGTTCGCGAGATATGGGAGTTTGAAGCTAAGAAATGGTCGAGAAGACAACAAATTTTTCGCAAATCTGCTGCTCCAAACGCTTAACCAGAATGGCCTAGGGAAAAAATACGCATACCGTTGTAATCGGGCGAGTTTCTACTTTCAAATGCAGCAGGAATTTTTGGGTTTGGTCAATCCGTTCGTGAGATATGGGACTTTGAAGCTAAGAAATGGTTGAGAAGACAACAAATTTTTCGCAATTCTGCTGCTCCAAACGCTTAACCAGAATGGCCTAGGGAAAAAATAAACAAACCGCTGTAGTCGGGCGAGTTTCTACTTTCAGATGCAATAGCAATTTTTGGGTTAGGTCACTCCGTTCGTGAAATATGGGAGTTTGAAGCCAAGAAATGGTTGAGAAGGCAAAAAATTTTTCACAATTCTGCTGCTCCAAACGCTTAACCAGAATGGCCTAGGGAAAAAATACGCATACCGTTGGAATCGGGCGAGTTTCTACTTTCAGCCGCAGCAGGAATTTTTGGGTTTGGTCAATCCGTTCGTGAGATATGGGACTTTGAAGCTAAGAAATGGTTGAGAAGACAACAAATTTTTCGCAATTCTGCTACTCCAAACGCTTAACCAGAATGCCCTAGGGAAAAAATACACATACCGTTGTAATCGGGCGAGTTTCTACTTTCAGACGCAGAAGGAATTTTTGGGTTTGGTCAATCCGTTCCCGAGATATGGGACTTTGAAGCTAAGAAATGGTCGAGAAGACAACAAATTTTTCGCACTTCTGCTGCTCCAAACGCTTAACCAGAATGCCCTAGGGAAAAAATACACATACCGTTGTAATCGGGCGAGTTTCTACTTTCAGACGCAGAAGGAATTTTTGCGTTAGGTCAATCCGTTCGCGAGATATGGGAGTTTGAAGCTAAGAAATGGTCGAGAAGACAACAAATTTTTCGCAAATCTGCTGCTCCAAACGCTTAACCAGAATGGCCTAGGGAAAAAATACGCATACCGTTGTAATCGGGCGAGTTTCTACTTTGAAATGCAGCAGGAATTTTTGGGTTTGGTCAATCCGTTCGTGAGATATGGGACTTTGAAGCTAAGAAATGGTTGAGAAGACAACAAATTTTTCGCAATTCTGCTACTCCAAACGCTTAACCAGAATGGCCTAGGGAAAAAATACACATACCGTTGTAATCGGGCGAGTTTCTACTTTCAGATGCAATAGGAATTTTTGGGTTAGGTCAATCCGTTCGCGAGATATGGGACTTTGAAGCTAAGAAATGGTCGAGAAGACAACAAATTTTTCGCACTTCTGCTGCTCCAAACGCTTAACCAGAATGGTCTAGGGGAAAAATACACATACCGTTGTAATCGGGAGAGTTTCTACTTTCAGACGCAATAGGAATTTTTCGGTTAAGTCAATCCGTTAGCGAGATATGGGAGTTTGAAGCTAAGAAATGGTTTAGGAGACAACAAATTTTTCGCACTTCAGCTGCTCCAATCGCTTAACAAGAATGGCCTAGGGGAAAAATATACGTACCGTTGTAATCGGGCGAGTTTCTACTTTCAAATGCAACAGGAATTGTTGGGTTAGGTCAATCCGTTAGCGAGATATGGGAGTTTGAAGCCAAGAAATGGTTGAGAGGGCAAAAAATTTTTCGCAATTCTGCTGCTCCAAACGCTTAACCAGAATGCCCTAGGGAAAAAATACACATACCGTTGTAATCGGGCGAGTTTCTACTTTCAGACGCAACAGGAATCTTTGGGTTAGGTCAATCCGTTCGCGAGATATGAGAGTTTGAATCTAAGAAATGCTTGAGAAGACAACAAATTTTTCGCACTTCTGCTGCTCCAAACGCTTAACTAGAATGGCCTAGGGAAAAAATACGCATACCGTTGTAATCGGGCGAGATTCTACTTTCAGACGCAGAAGGAATTTTTGGGTTTGGTCAATCCGTTCGCGAGATATGGGGCTTTGAAGCTAAGAAATGGATGAGAAGACAACAAATTTTTCGCAATTCTGCTGCTCCAAACGCTTAACCAGAATGGGCTAGTGAAAAAATACACATACCGTTGTAATCGGGAGAGTTTCTACTTTCACTAGCAACAGGAATTTTTGGGTTTGGTCAATCCATTCGCGCGATATGGGAGTTTGAAGCCAAGAAATGGTTGAGAAGGCATAACATTTTTCGCAATTCTGCTGATCCAAACGCTGAACCAGAATGGCCTAGGGAAAAAATACACATACTATTGTAATCGGGCGAGTTTCTACTTTCAGACGCAACAGGAATTTCTGGGTTAGGACAATGCGTTCGCGAGATATGGGAGTTTGAAGCCAAGAAATGGTTGAGAAGGCAAAAAATTTTTCGCAATTCTGCTGCTCCAAACGCTTAACCAGAATGCCCTAGGGACAAAATACACATACCGTTGTAATCGGGCGAGTTTCTACTTTCAGACGCAACAGGAATCTTTGGGTTAGGTCAATCCGTTCGCGAGATATGAGAGTTTGAATCTAAGAAATGCTTGAGAAGACAACAAATTTTTCGCAATTCTGCTGCTCCAAACGCTTAACCAGAATGGCCTAGGGAAAAAATACACATACCGTTGTAATCGGGCGAGTTTCTACTTTCAGATGCAATAGGAATTTTTGGGTCAGGTCAATCCGTTCGCGAGATATGAGAGTTTGAAGCTAAGAAATGGTTGAGTGGACAACAAATTTTTCGCAAATCTGCTGCTCCAAACGCTTAACCAGAATGGTCTAGAGGAAAAATACACAAACCGTTGTAATCGGGAGAATTTCTACTTTCAGACGCAATAGGAATTTTTCGGTTAAGTCAATCCGTTCGCGAGATATGGGAGTTTGAAGCTAAGAAATGGTTTAGAAGACAACAAATTTTTCGTACTTCAGCTGCTCCAATCGCTTAACCAGAATGGCCTAGGAGAAAAATATACGTACCGTTGTAATCGGGCGAGTTTCTACTTTCAGACGCAGAAGGAATTTTTGGATTTGGTCAATCCGTTCGCGAGATATGGGACTTTGAAGTTAAGAAATGCTTGAGAAGACAACAAATTTTTCGCAATTCTGCTGCTCCAAACGCTTAACCAGAATGGCCTAGGGAAAAAATACACATACCGTTGTAATCGGGCGAGTTTCTACTTTCAGATGCAATAGGAATTTTTGGGTTCGGTCAATCCGTTCGCGAGATATGGGAGTTTGAAGCTAAGAAATGGTTGAGAAGGCAACAAAGTTTTCGCAAATCTGCTGCTCCAAACGCTTAACCAGAATGGCCTAGGGAAAAAATACGCATACCGTTGTAATCGGGCGAGTTTCTACTTTCAAATGCAGCAGGAATTTTTGGGTTTGGTCAATCCGTTCGTGAGATATGGGACTTTGAAGCTAAGAAATGGTTGAGAAGACAACAAATTTTTCGCAATTCTGCTACTCCAAACGCTTAACCAGAATGCCCTAGGGAAAAAATACACATACCGTTGTAATCGGGCGAGTTTCTACTTTCAGACGCAGAAGGAATTTTTGGGTTTGGTCAATCCGTTCGCGAGATATGGGACTTTGAAGCTAAGAAATGGTCGAGAAGACAACAAATTTTTCGCACTTCTGCTGCTCCAAACGCTTAACCAGAATGCCCTAGGGAAAAAATACACATACCGTTGTAATCGGGCGAGTTTCTACTTTCAGACGCAGAAGGAATTTTTGCGTTAGGTCAATCCGTTCGCGAGATATGGGAGTTTGAAGCTAAGAAATGGTCGAGAAGACAACAAATTTTTCGCAAATCTGCTGCTCCAAACGCTTAACCAGAATGGCCTAGGGAAAAAATACGCATACCGTTGTAATCGGGCGAGTTTCTACTTTGAAATGCAGCAGGAATTTTTGGGTTTGGTCAATCCGTTCGTGAGATATGGGACTTTGAAGCTAAGAAATGGTTGAGAAGACAACAAATTTTTCGCAATTCTGCTACTCCAAACGCTTAACCAGAATGGCCTAGGGAAAAAATACACATACCGTTGTAATCGGGCGAGTTTCTACTTTCAGATGCAATAGGAATTTTTGGGTTAGGTCAATCCGTTCGCGAGATATGGGACTTTGAAGCTAAGAAATGGTCGAGAAGACAACAAATTTTTCGCACTTCTGCTGCTCCAAACGCTTAACCAGAATGGTCTAGGGGAAAAATACACATACCGTTGTAATCGGGAGAGTTTCTACTTTCAGACGCAATAGGAATTTTTCGGTTAAGTCAATCCGTTAGCGAGATATGGGAGTTTGAAGCTAAGAAATGGTTTAGGAGACAACAAATTTTTCGCACTTCAGCTGCTCCAATCGCTTAACAAGAATGGCCTAGGGGAAAAATATACGTACCGTTGTAATCGGGCGAGTTTCTACTTTCAAATGCAACAGGAATTGTTGGGTTAGGTCAATCCGTTAGCGAGATATGGGAGTTTGAAGCCAAGAAATGGTTGAGAGGGCAAAAAATTTTTCGCAATTCTGCTGCTCCAAACGCTTAACCAGAATGCCCTAGGGAAAAAATACACATACCGTTGTAATCGGGCGAGTTTCTACTTTCAGACGCAACAGGAATCTTTGGGTTTGGTCAATCCGTTCGCGAGATATGGGGCTTTGAAGCTAAGAAATGGATGAGAAGACAACAAATTTTTCGCAATTCTGCTGCTCCAAACGCTTAACCAGAATGGGCTAGTGAAAAAATACACATACCGTTGTAATCGGGAGAGTTTCTACTTTCACTAGCAACAGGAATTTCTGGGTTAGGACAATGCGTTCGCGAGATATGGGAGTTTGAAGCCAAGAAATGGTTGAGAAGGCAAAAAATTTTTCGCAATTCTGCTGCTCCAAACGCTTAACCAGAATGCCCTAGGGACAAAATACACATACCGTTGTAATCGGGCGAATTTCTACTTTCAGACGCAACAGGAATCTTTGGGTTAGGTCAATCCGTTCGCGAGATATGAGAGTTTGAATCTAAGAAATGCTTGAGAAGACAACAAATTTTTCGCAATTCTGCTGCTCCAAACGCTTAACCAGAATGGCCTAGGGAAAAAATAAACAAACCGCTGTAGTCGGGCGAGTTTCTACTTTCAGATGCAATAGCAATTTTTGGGTTAGGTCACTCCGTTCGTGAAATATGGGAGTTTGAAGCCAAGAAATGGTTGAGAAGGCAAAAAATTTTTCACAATTCTGCTGCTCCAAACGCTTAACCAGAATGGCCTAGGGAAAAAATACGCATACCGTTGGAATCGGGCGAGTTTCTACTTTCAGCCGCAGCAGGAATTTTTGGGTTTGGTCAATCCGTTCGTGAGATATGGGACTTTGAAGCTAAGAAATGGTTGAGAAGACAACAAATTTTTCGCAATTCTGCTACTCCAAACGCTTAACCAGAATGCCCTAGGGAAAAAATACACATACCGTTGTAATCGGGCGAGTTTCTACTTTCAGACGCAGAAGGAATTTTTGGGTTTGGTCAATCCGTTCGCGAGATATGGGACTTTGAAGCTAAGAAATGGTCGAGAAGACAACAAATTTTTCGCACTTCTGCTGCTCCAAACGCTTAACCAGAATGCCCTAGGGAAAAAATACACATACCGTTGTAATCGGGCGAGTTTCTACTTTCAGACGCAGAAGGAATTTTTGCGTTAGGTCAATCCGTTCGCGAGATATGGGAGTTTGAAGCTAAGAAATGGTCGAGAAGACAACAAATTTTTCGCAAATCTGCTGCTCCAAACGCTTAACCAGAATGGCCTAGGGAAAAAATACGCATACCGTTGTAATCGGGCGAGTTTCTACTTTCAAATGCAGCAGGAATTTTTGGGTTTGGTCAATCCGTTCGTGAGATATGGGACTTTGAAGCTAAGAAATGGTTGAGAAGACAACAAATTTTTCGCAATTCTGCTGCTCCAAACGCTTAACCAGAATGGCCTAGGGAAAAAATAAACAAACCGCTGTAGTCGGGCGAGTTTCTACTTTCAGATGCAATAGCAATTTTTGGGTTAGGTCACTCCGTTCGTGAAATATGGGAGTTTGAAGCCAAGAAATGGTTGAGAAGGCAAAAAATTTTTCACAATTCTGCTGCTCCAAACGCTTAACCAGAATGGCCTAGGGAAAAAATACGCATACCGTTGGAATCGGGCGAGTTTCTACTTTCAGCCGCAGCAGGAATTTTTGGGTTTGGTCAATCCGTTCGTGAGATATGGGACTTTGAAGCTAAGAAATGGTTGAGAAGACAACAAATTTTTCGCAATTCTGCTACTCCAAACGCTTAACCAGAATGCCCTAGGGAAAAAATACACATACCGTTGTAATCGGGCGAGTTTCTACTTTCAGACGCAGAAGGAATTTTTGGGTTTGGTCAATCCGTTCGCGAGATATGGGACTTTGAAGCTAAGAAATGGTCGAGAAGACAACAAATTTTTCGCACTTCTGCTGCTCCAAACGCTTAACCAGAATGCCCTAGGGAAAAAATACACATACCGTTGTAATCGGGCGAGTTTCTACTTTCAGACGCAGAAGGAATTTTTGCGTTAGGTCAATCCGTTCGCGAGATATGGGAGTTTGAAGCTAAGAAATGGTCGAGAAGACAACAAATTTTTCGCAAATCTGCTGCTCCAAACGCTTAACCAGAATGGCCTAGGGAAAAAATACGCATACCGTTGTAATCGGGCGAGTTTCTACTTTGAAATGCAGCAGGAATTTTTGGGTTTGGTCAATCCGTTCGTGAGATATGGGACTTTGAAGCTAAGAAATGGTTGAGAAGACAACAAATTTTTCGCAATTCTGCTACTCCAAACGCTTAACCAGAATGGCCTAGGGAAAAAATACACATACCGTTGTAATCGGGCGAGTTTCTACTTTCAGATGCAATAGGAATTTTTGGGTTAGGTCAATCCGTTCGCGAGATATGGGACTTTGAAGCTAAGAAATGGTCGAGAAGACAACAAATTTTTCGCACTTCTGCTGCTCCAAACGCTTAACCAGAATGGTCTAGGGGAAAAATACACATACCGTTGTAATCGGGAGAGTTTCTACTTTCAGACGCAATAGGAATTTTTCGGTTAAGTCAATCCGTTAGCGAGATATGGGAGTTTGAAGCTAAGAAATGGTTTAGGAGACAACAAATTTTTCGCACTTCAGCTGCTCCAATCGCTTAACAAGAATGGCCTAGGGGAAAAATATACGTACCGTTGTAATCGGGCGAGTTTCTACTTTCAAATGCAACAGGAATTGTTGGGTTAGGTCAATCCGTTAGCGAGATATGGGAGTTTGAAGCCAAGAAATGGTTGAGAGGGCAAAAAATTTTTCGCAATTCTGCTGCTCCAAACGCTTAACCAGAATGCCCTAGGGAAAAAATACACATACCGTTGTAATCGGGCGAGTTTCTACTTTCAGACGCAACAGGAATCTTTGGGTTAGGTCAATCCGTTCGCGAGATATGAGAGTTTGAATCTAAGAAATGCTTGAGAAGACAACAAATTTTTCGCACTTCTGCTGCTCCAAACGCTTAACTAGAATGGCCTAGGGAAAAAATACGCATACCGTTGTAATCGGGCGAGATTCTACTTTCAGACGCAGAAGGAATTTTTGGGTTTGGTCAATCCGTTCGCGAGATATGGGGCTTTGAAGCTAAGAAATGGATGAGAAGACAACAAATTTTTCGCAATTCTGCTGCTCCAAACGCTTAACCAGAATGGGCTAGTGAAAAAATACACATACCGTTGTAATCGGGAGAGTTTCTACTTTCACTAGCAACAGGAATTTTTGGGTTTGGTCAATCCATTCGCGCGATATGGGAGTTTGAAGCCAAGAAATGGTTGAGAAGGCATAACATTTTTCGCAATTCTGCTGATCCAAACGCTGAACCAGAATGGCCTAGGGAAAAAATACACATACTATTGTAATCGGGCGAGTTTCTACTTTCAGACGCAACAGGAATTTCTGGGTTAGGACAATGCGTTCGCGAGATATGGGAGTTTGAAGCCAAGAAATGGTTGAGAAGGCAAAAAATTTTTCGCAATTCTGCTGCTCCAAACGCTTAACCAGAATGCCCTAGGGACAAAATACACATACCGTTGTAATCGGGCGAGTTTCTACTTTCAGACGCAACAGGAATCTTTGGGTTAGGTCAATCCGTTCGCGAGATATGAGAGTTTGAATCTAAGAAATGCTTGAGAAGACAACAAATTTTTCGCAATTCTGCTGCTCCAAACGCTTAACCAGAATGGCCTAGGGAAAAAATACACATACCGTTGTAATCGGGCGAGTTTCTACTTTCAGATGCAATAGGAATTTTTGGGTCAGGTCAATCCGTTCGCGAGATATGAGAGTTTGAAGCTAAGAAATGGTTGAGTGGACAACAAATTTTTCGCAAATCTGCTGCTCCAAACGCTTAACCAGAATGGTCTAGAGGAAAAATACACAAACCGTTGTAATCGGGAGAATTTCTACTTTCAGACGCAATAGGAATTTTTCGGTTAAGTCAATCCGTTCGCGAGATATGGGAGTTTGAAGCTAAGAAATGGTTTAGAAGACAACAAATTTTTCGTACTTCAGCTGCTCCAATCGCTTAACCAGAATGGCCTAGGAGAAAAATATACGTACCGTTGTAATCGGGCGAGTTTCTACTTTCAGACGCAGAAGGAATTTTTGGATTTGGTCAATCCGTTCGCGAGATATGGGACTTTGAAGTTAAGAAATGCTTGAGAAGACAACAAATTTTTCGCAATTCTGCTGCTCCAAACGCTTAACCAGAATGGCCTAGGGAAAAAATACACATACCGTTGTAATCGGGCGAGTTTCTACTTTCAGATGCAATAGGAATTTTTGGGTTCGGTCAATCCGTTCGCGAGATATGGGAGTTTGAAGCTAAGAAATGGTTGAGAAGGCAACAAAGTTTTCGCAAATCTGCTGCTCCAAACGCTTAACCAGAATGGCCTAGGGAAAAAATACGCATACCGTTGTAATCGGGCGAGTTTCTACTTTCAAATGCAGCAGGAATTTTTGGGTTTGGTCAATCCGTTCGTGAGATATGGGACTTTGAAGCTAAGAAATGGTTGAGAAGACAACAAATTTTTCGCAATTCTGCTACTCCAAACGCTTAACCAGAATGGCCTAGGGAAAAAATACACATACCGTTGTAATCGGGCGAGTTTCTACTTTCAGATGCAATAGGAATTTTTGGGTTAGGTCAATCCGTTCGCGAGATATGGGACTTTGAAGCTAAGAAATGGTCGAGAAGACAACAAATTTTTCGCACTTCTGCTGCTCCAAACGCTTAACCAGAATGGTCTAGGGGAAAAATACACATACCGTTGTAATCGGGAGAGTTTCTACTTTCAGACGCAATAGGAATTTTTCGGTTAAGTCAATCCGTTAGCGAGATATGGGAGTTTGAAGCTAAGAAATGGTTTAGGAGACAACAAATTTTTCGCACTTCAGCTGCTCCAATCGCTTAACAAGAATGGCCTAGGGGAAAAATATACGTACCGTTGTAATCGGGCGAGTTTCTACTTTCAAATGCAACAGGAATTGTTGGGTTAGGTCAATCCGTTAGCGAGATATGGGAGTTTGAAGCCAAGAAATGGTTGAGAGGGCAAAAAATTTTTCGCAATTCTGCTGCTCCAAACGCTTAACCAGAATGCCCTAGGGAAAAAATACACATACCGTTGTAATCGGGCGAGTTTCTACTTTCAGACGCAACAGGAATCTTTGGGTTAGGTCAATCCGTTCGCGAGATATGAGAGTTTGAATCTAAGAAATGCTTGAGAAGACAACAAATTTTTCGCACTTCTGCTGCTCCAAACGCTTAACTAGAATGGCCTAGGGAAAAAATACGCATACCGTTGTAATCGGGCGAGATTCTACTTTCAGACGCAGAAGGAATTTTTGGGTTTGGTCAATCCGTTCGCGAGATATGGGGCTTTGAAGCTAAGAAATGGATGAGAAGACAACAAATTTTTCGCAATTCTGCTGCTCCAAACGCTTAACCAGAATGGGCTAGTGAAAAAATACACATACCGTTGTAATCGGGAGAGTTTCTACTTTCACTAGCAACAGGAATTTTTGGGTTTGGTCAATCCATTCGCGCGATATGGGAGTTTGAAGCCAAGAAATGGTTGAGAAGGCATAACATTTTTCGCAATTCTGCTGATCCAAACGCTGAACCAGAATGGCCTAGGGAAAAAATACACATACTATTGTAATCGGGCGAGTTTCTACTTTCAGACGCAACAGGAATTTCTGGGTTAGGACAATGCGTTCGCGAGATATGGGAGTTTGAAGCCAAGAAATGGTTGAGAAGGCAAAAAATTTTTCGCAATTCTGCTGCTCCAAACGCTTAACCAGAATGCCATAGGGACAAAATACACATACCGTTGTAATCGGGCGAGTTTCTACTTTCAGACGCAACAGGAATCTTTGGGTTAGGTCAATCCGTTCGCGAGATATGAGAGTTTGAATCTAAGAAATGCTTGAGAAGACAACAAATTTTTCGCAATTCTGCTGCTCCAAACGCTTAACCAGAATGGCCTAGGGAAAAAATACACATACCGTTGTATTCGGGCGAGTTTCTACTTTCAGATGCAATAGGAATTTTTGGGTCAGGTCAATCCGTTCGCGAGATATGAGAGTTTGAAGCTAAGAAATGGTTGAGTGGACAACAAATTTTTCGCAAATCTGCTGCTCCAAACGCTTAACCAGAATGGTCTAGAGGAAAAATACACAAACCGTTGTAATCGGGAGAATTTCTACTTTCAGACGCAATAGGAATTTTTCGGTTAAGTCAATCCGTTCGCGAGATATGGGAGTTTGAAGCTAAGAAATGGTTTAGAAGACAACAAATTTTTCGTACTTCAGCTGCTCCAATCGCTTAACCAGAATGGCCTAGGAGAAAAATATACGTACCGTTGTAATCGGGCGAGTTTCTACTTTCAGACGCAGAAGGAATTTTTGGATTTGGTCAATCCGTTCGCGAGATATGGGACTTTGAAGCTAAGAAATGGTCGAGAAGACAACAAATTTTTCGCAAATCTGCTGCTCCAAACGCTTAACGAGAATGGCCTAGGGAAAAAATACGCATACCGTTGTAATCGGGCGAGTTTCTACTTTCAGTTACAATAGGAATTTTTGGGTTCGGTAAATCCGTTCGCGAGATATGGGACTTTGAAGTTAAGAAATGCTTGAGAAGACAACAAATTTTTCGCAATTCTGCTGCTCCAAACGCTTAACCAGAATGGCCTAGGGAAAAAATACACATACCGTTGTAATCGGGCGAGTTTCTACTTTCAGATGCAATAGGAATTTTTGGGTTCGGTCAATCCGTTCGCGAGATATGGGAGTTTGAAGCTAAGAAATGGTTGAGAAGGCAACAAAGTTTTCGCAAATCTGCTGCTCCAAACTCTTAACCAGAATGGCCTAGGGAAAAAATACACATACTATTGTAATCGGGCGAGTTTCTACTTTCAGACGCAACAGGAATTTTTGGGTTAGGACAATCCGTTCGCGAGATATGGGAGTTTGAAGCCAAGAAATGGTTGAGAAGGCAAAAAATTTTTCGCAATTCTGCTGCTCCAAACGCTTAACCAGAATGCCCTAGGGATAAAATACACATACCGTTGTAATCGGGCGAGTTTCTACTTTCAGTTACAATAGGAATTTTTGGGTTCGGTAAATCCGTTCGCGAGATATGGGACTTTGAAGTTAAGAAATGGTTGACAAGACAACAAATTTTTCGCACTTCTGCTGCTCCAATCGCTTAACCAGAATGCCCTAGGGAAAAAATACGCATACCGTTGTAATCGGGCGAGTTTCTACTTTCAGTTACAATAGGAATTTTTGGGTTCGGTAAATCCGTTCGCGAGATATGGGACTTTGAAGTTAAGAAATGCTTGAGAAGACAACAAATTTTTCGCAATTCTGCTGCTCCAAACGCTTAACCAGAATGGCCTAGGGAAAAAATACACATACCGTTGTAATCGGGCGAGTTTCTACTTTCAGACGCAGAAGGAATTTTTGGGTTTGTTCAATCCGTTCGCGAGATATGGGGCTTTGAAGCTAAGAAATGGATGAGAAGGCAACAAATTTTTCGCAATTCTGCTGCTCCAAACGCTTAACCAGAATGGCGTAAGGAAAAATACGCATACCGTTGTAATCGGGCAAGTTTCTACTTTCAGACGCAGCAGGAATTTTTGGGTTTGGTCCATCTGTTCGCGAGATATGGGACTTTGAAGCTAAGAAATGGTTGAGAAGACAACAAATTTTTCGCAATTCTGCTGCTCCAAACGCTTAACCAAAATGGGCTAGGGAAAAAATACACATACCGTTGTAATCGGGCGAGTTTCTACTTTCAAATTCAATAGAAGTTTTTGGGTTAGATCAATCCATTCGCGCGATATGAGAGATTGAAGCTAAGAAATGGTTGAGAAGACAACAAATTTTTCGCAGTTCTGCTGCTCCAAACGCTTAACCAGAATGGCCTAGGGAAAAAATACGCATACCGTTGTAATCGGGCGAGTTTCTACTTTCAGACGCATAAGGAATTTTTTGGTTTGGTCAATCCGTTCGCGAGATATGGGACTTTGAAGCTAAGAAATGGTCGAGAAGACAACAAATTTTTCGCAACTCTGCTGCTCCAAACGCTTAAACAGAATGGCCTAGGGAAAAAATACGCATACCGTTGTAATCGGGCGAGTTTCTACTTTCAGACGCAGAAGGAATTTTTGGGTTTTGTCAATCCGTTCGGGAGATATGGGAGTTTGAAGCTAAGAAATGGTTGAGAAGACAACAAATTTTTCGCACTTCTGCTGCTCCAAACGCTTAACTAGAATGGCCTAGGGAAAAAATACGCATACCGTTGTAATCGGGCGAGTTTCTACTTTCAGACGCAACAGGAATTTTTGGGTTAGGTCAATCCGTTCGCGAGATATGAGAGTTTGAAGCTAAGAAATGCTTGAGAAGACAACAAATTTTTCGCACATCTGCTGCTCCAAACGCTTAATCAGAATGGCCTAGGGAAAAAATACACATACCGTTGTAATCGGGCGAGTTTCTACTTTCAGATGCAATAGGAATTTTTGCGTTAGGTCAATCCGTTCGCGAGATATGGGAGTCTGAAGCCAAGAAATGGTTGAGACGGCAAAAAATTTATCGCAATTCTGCTGCTCCAAACGCTTAACCAGAATGGCGTAGGGAAAAAATACGCATACCGTTGTAATCGGGCGAGTTTCTACTTTCAGACGCAACAGGAATTTTTGGGTTAGGACAATCCGTTCGCGAGATATGAGAGTTTGAAGCTGAGAAATGGTTGAGAAGACAACAAATTTTTCGCAATTCTGCTGCTCCAAACGCTTAACCAGAATGGCCTAGGGAAAAAATGCGCATACCGTTGTAATCGGGCGAGTTTCTACTTTCAGTTACAATAGGAATTTTTGGGTTCGGTAAATCCGTTCGCGAGATATGGGACTTTGAAGTTAAGAAATGGTTGACAAGACAACAAATTTTTCGCACTTCTGCTGCTCCAATCGCTTAACCAGAATGCCCTAGGGAAAAAATACACATACCTTTGTAATCGGGCGCGTTTCTACTTTCAGATGCAATAGGAATTTTTGGGTTAGGACAATCCGTTCGCGAGATATGAGAGTTTGAAGCTAAGAAATGGTTGAGAAGACAACAAATTTTTCGCACTTCTGCTGCTCCAAACGCTTAACTAGAATGGCCTAGGGAAAAAATACGCATACCGTTGTAATCGGGCGTGTTTCTACTTTCAGACGCAGAAGGAATTTTTGGGTTTGGTCAATCCGTTCGCGAGATATGGGGCTTTGAAGCTAAGAAATGGATGAGAACACAACAAATTTTTCGCAATTCTGCTGCTCCAAACGCTTAACCAGAATGGCGTAAGGAAAAATACGCATACCGTTGTAATCGGGCAAGTTTCTACTTTCAGACGCAGCAGGAATTTTTGGGTTTGGTCCATCTGTTCGCGAGATATGGGACTTTGAAGCTTAGAAATGGTTGAGAAGACAAAAAATTTTTCGCAATTCTGCTGCTCCAAACGCTTAACCAGAATAGCCTAGGGAAAAAATACACATACCGTTGTAATCGGGCGAGTTTCTACTTTCAGATGCAATAGGAATTTTTGGGTTAGGTCAATCTCTTCGCGAGATATGGGAGTTTGAAGCCAAGAAATGGTAGAGAAGGCAAAAAATTTTTCACAATTCTGCTGCTCCAAACGCTTAACCAGAATGGCCTAGGGAAAAAATACACATACCGTTGTAATCGGGCGAGTTTCTTCTTTCAGATGCAATAGGAATTTTTGGGCTAGGTCAATCCGTTCGCGAGATATGGGAGTTTGAAGCCAAGAAATGGTTGAGGAGGCATAAAATTTTTCGCAATTCTGCTGATCCAAACGCTTAACCAGAATGTCCTAGGGAAAAAATACACATACCGCTGTAGTCGGGCGAGTTTCTTCTTTCAGATGCAATAGGAATTTTTCGGTTAGGTCAATCCGTTCGCGAGATATGGGAGTCTGAAGCCAAGAAATGGTTGAGACGGCAAAAAATTTATCGCAATTCTGCTGCTCCAAACGCTTGACCAGAATGGCGTAGGGAAAAAATACGCAAACCGTTGTAATCGGGCGAGTTTCTACTTTCAGACGCAGCAGGAATTTTTGGGTTTGGTCAATCCGTTCGCGAGATATGGGACTTTGAAGCTAAGAAATGGTTGACAAGACAACAAATTTTTCGCCCTTCTGCTGCTCCAATCGCTTAACCAGAATGCCCTAGGGGAAAAATACACGTACCGTTGTAATCGGGCGAGTTTCTACTTTCAGACGCAGAAGGAATTTTTGGGTTTAGTCAATCCGTTCGCGAGATGTGGGACTTTGAAGCTAAGAAATGGATGAGAAGACAAAAAATTTTCGCAATTCTGATGCTCCAAACGCTTAACCAGAAAGGGCTAGGGAAAAAATACACCTACCGTTGTAATCGGGCGAGTTTCTACTTTCAGACGCAACAGGAATGTGGGTTAGGTCAATCCGTTCGCGAGATATGGGAGTTTGAAGCCAAGAAATGGTTGAGAAGGCAAAAAATTTTTCGCAATTCTGCTGCTCCAAACGCTTAACCAGAATGGGCTAGGGAAGAAATACACATACCGTTGTAATCGGGAGAGTTTCTACTTTCACAAGCAACAGGAATTT
The DNA here is from genome assembly GCF_051014685.1 of Ptiloglossa arizonensis. Taxonomy (NCBI): domain Eukaryota; kingdom Metazoa; phylum Arthropoda; class Insecta; order Hymenoptera; family Colletidae; genus Ptiloglossa; species Ptiloglossa arizonensis. The sequence goes on along the minus strand of NW_027478810.1, from coordinate 437,980 downwards.
TTGGGTTTGGTCAATCCGTTCGCGAGATATGGGAGTTTGAATCCAAGAAATGGTTGAGAAGGCATAAAATTTTTCGCAATTCTGCTGATCCAAACGCTTAACCAGAATGCCCTAGGGAAAAAATACACATACCGTTGTAATCGGGCGAGTTACTACTTTCAGATGCAATAGGAATTTTTGGGTTAGGACAATCCGTTCGCGAGATATGGGACTTTGAAGCTAAGAAATGGTTCAGAAGACAACAAATTTTGCGCACTTCTGCTGCTCCAAACGCTTAACTAGAATGGCCTAGTGAAAAAATACGCATACCGTTGTAATCGGGCGAGTTTCTATTTTCAGACGCAGAAGGAATTTTTGGGTTTGGTCAATCCGTTCGCGAGATATGGGGCTTTGAAGCTAAGAAATGGATGAGAAGACAAAAAATTTTTCGCAATTCTGCTGCTCCAAACGCTTGACCACAATGGGCTAGTGAAAAAATACACATACCGTTGTAATCGGGAGAGTTTCTACTTTCACAAGCAACAGGAATTTTTGGGTTTGGTCAATCCATTCGCGAGATATGGGAGTTTGAAGCCAAGAAATGGTTGAGAAGGCATAACATTTTTCGCAATTCTGCTGATCCAAACGCTTAACCAGAATGGGCTAGGGAAGAAATACACATACCGTTGTAATCGGGAGAGTTTCTACTTTCACAAGCAACAGGAATTTTTGGGTTTGGTCAATCCGTTCGCGAGATATGGGAGTTTGAATCCAAGAAATGGTTGAGAAGGCATAAAATTTTTCGCAATTCTGCTGATCCAAACGCTTAACCAGAATGCCCTAGGGAAAAAATACACATACCGTTGTAATCGGGCGAGTTTCTACTTTCAGACGCAGCAGGAATTTTTGGGTTTGGTCCATCTGTTCGCGAGATATGGGACTTTGAAGCTAAGAAATGGTTGAGAAGACAACACATTTTTCGCAATTCTGCTGCTCCAATCGCTTAACCAGAATGGGCTAGGGAAAAAATACACATACAGTTGTAATCGGGAGAGTTTCTACTTTCACAAGCAACAGGAATTTTTGGGTTTGGTCAATCCGTTCGCGAGATATGGGAGTTTGAAGCCAAGAAATGGTTCAGGAGGCATAAAATTTTTCGCAATTCTGCTGATCCAAACGCTTAACCAGAATGTCCTAGGGAAAAAATACACATACCGCTGTAGTCGGGCGAGTTTCTTCTTTCAGATGCAATAGGAATTTTTGGGTTAGGTCAATCCGTTCGCGAGATATGGGACTTTGAAGCTAAGAAATGGTTGACAAGACAACAAATTTTTCGCCCTTCTGCTGCTCCAATCGCTTAACCAGAATGCCCTAGGGGAAAAATACACGTACCGTTGTAATCGGGCGAGTTTCTACTTTCAGACGCAGAAGGAATTTTTGGGTTTGGTCAATCCGTTCGCGAGATGTGGGACTTTGAAGCTAAGAAATGGATGAGAAGACAACAAATTTTTCGCAATTCTGCTGCTCCAAACGCTTAACCAGAAAGGGCTAGGGAAAAAATACACATACCGTTGTAATCGGGCGAGTTTCTACTTTCAGATGCAATAGGAATTTTTGGGTTAGGACAATCCGTTCGCGAGATATGAGAGTTTGAAGCTAAGAAATGGTTCAGAAGACAACAAATTTTGCGCACTTCTGCTGCTCCAAACGCTTAACTAGAATGGCCTAGTGAAAAAATACGCATACCGTTGTAATCGGGCGTGTTTCTACTTTCAGACGCAGAAGGAATTTTTGGGTTTGGTCAATCCGTTCGCGAGATATGGGGCTTTGAAGCTAAGAAATGGATGAGAACACAACAAATTTTTCGCAATTCTGCTGCTCCAAACGCTTAACCAGAATGGCGTAAGGAAAAATACGCATACCGTTGTAATCGGGCAAGTTTCTACTTTCAGACGCAGCAGGAATTTTTGGGTTTGGTCCATCTGTTCGCGAGATATGGGACTTTGAAGCTTAGAAATGGTTGAGAAGACAAAAAATTTTTCGCAATTCTGCTGCTCCAAACGCTTAACCAGAATGGCCTAGGGAAAAAATACACATACCGTTGTAATCGGGCGAGTTTCTACTTTCAGATGCAATAGGAATTTTTGGGTTAGGTCAATCTCTTCGCGAGATATGGGAGTTTGAAGCCAAGAAATGGTAGAGAAGGCAAAAAATTTTTCACAATTCTGCTGCTCCAAACGCTTAACCAGAATGGCCTAGGGAAAAAATACACATACCGTTGTAATCGGGCGAGTTTCTTCTTTCAGATGCAATAGGAATTTTTGGGCTAGGTCAATCCGTTCGCGAGATATGGGAGTTTGAAGCCAAGAAATGGTTGAGGAGGCATAAAATTTTTCGCAATTCTGCTGATCCAAACGCTTAACCAGAATGTCCTAGGGAAAAAATACACATACCGCTGTAGTCGGGCGAGTTTCTTCTTTCAGATGCAATAGGAATTTTTGGGTTAGGTCAATCCGTTCGCGAGATATGGGAGTCTGAAGCCAAGAAATGGTTGAGACGGCAAAAAATTTATCGCAATTCTGCTGCTCCAAACGCTTGACCAGAATGGCGTAGGGAAAAAATACGCAAACCGTTGTAATCGGGCGAGTTTCTACTTTCAGACGCAGCAGGAATTTTTGGGTTTGGTCAATCCGTTCGCGAGATATGGGACTTTGAAGCTAAGAAATGGTTGACAAGACAACAAATTTTTCGCCCTTCTGCTGCTCCAATCGCTTAACCAGAATGCCCTAGGGGAAAAATACACGTACCGTTGTAATCGGGCGAGTTTCTACTTTCAGACGCAGAAGGAATTTTTGGGTTTAGTCAATCCGTTCGCGAGATGTGGGACTTTGAAGCTAAGAAATGGATGAGAAGACAAAAAATTTTCGCAATTCTGATGCTCCAAACGCTTAACCAGAAAGGGCTAGGGAAAAAATACACCTACCGTTGTAATCGGGCGAGTTTCTACTTTCAGACGCAACAGGAATGTGGGTTAGGTCAATCCGTTCGCGAGATATGGGAGTTTGAAGCCAAGAAATGGTTGAGAAGGCAAAAAATTTTTCGCAATTCTGCTGCTCCAAACGCTTAACCAGAATGGGCTAGGGAAGAAATACACATACCGTTGTAATCGGGAGAGTTTCTACTTTCACAAGCAACAGGAATTTTTGGGCTTGGTCAATCCGTTCGCGAGATATGGGAGTTTGAATCCAAGAAATGGTTGAGAAGGCATAAAATTTTTCGCAATTCTGCTGATCCAAACGCTTAACCAGAATGCCCTAGGGAAAAAATACACATACCGTTGTAATCGGGCGAGTTACTAATTTCAGATGCAATAGGAATTTTTGGGTTAGGACAATCCGTTCGCGAGATATGGGACTTTGAAGCTAAGAAATGGTTCAGAAGACAACAAATTTTGCGCACTTCTGCTGCTCCAAACGCTTAACTAGAATGGCCTAGTGAAAAAATACGCATACCGTTGTAATCGGGCGAGTTTCTATTTTCAGACGCAGAAGGAATTTTTGGGTTTGGTCAATCCGTTCGCGAGATATGGGGCTTTGAAGCTAAGAAATGGATGAGAAGACAAAAAATTTTTCGCAATTCTGCTGCTCCAAACGCTTGACCACAATGGGCTAGTGAAAAAATACACATACCGTTGTAATCGGGAGAGTTTCTACTTTCACAAGCAACAGGAATTTTTGGGTTTGGTCAATCCATTCGCGAGATATGGGAGTTTGAAGCCAAGAAATGGTTGAGAAGGCATAACATTTTTCGCAATTCTACTGATCCAAACGCTTAACCAGAATGGGCTAGGGAAGAAATACACATACCGTTGTAATCGGGAGAGTTTCTACTTTCACAAGCAACAGGAATTTTTGGGTTTGGTCAATCCGTTCGCGAGATATGGGAGTTTGAATCCAAGAAATGGTTGAGAAGGCATAAAATTTTTCGCAATTCTGCTGATCCAAACGCTTAACCAGAATGCCCTAGGGAAAAAATACACATACCGTTGTAATCGGGCGAGTTTCTACTTTCAGACGCAGCAGGAATTTTTGGGTTTGGTCAATCCGTTCGCGAGATATGGGAGTTTGAAGCCAAGAAATGGTTGAGGAGGCATAAAATTTTTCGCAATTCTGCTGATCCAAACGCTTAACCAGAATGTCCTAGGGAAAAAATACACATACCGCTGTAGTCGGGCGAGTTTCTTCTTTCAGATGCAATAGGAATTTTTGGGTTAGGTCACTCCGTTCGCGAGATATGGGACTTTGAAGCTAAGAAATGGTTGACAAGACAAGAAATTTTTCGCCCTTCTGCTGCTCCAATCGCTTAACCAGAATGCCCTAGGGGAAAAATACACGTACCGTTGTAATCGGGCGAGTTTCTACTTTCAGACGCAGAAGGAATTTTTGGGTTTGGTCAATCCGTTCGCGAGATGTGGGACTTTGAAGCTAAGAAATGGATGAGAAGACAACAAATTTTTCGCAATTCTGCTGCTCCAAACGCTTAACCAGAAAGGGCTAGGGAAAAAATACACCTACCGTTGTAATCGGGCGAGTTTCTACTTTCAGACGCAACAGGAATTTTTGGGTTAGGTCAATCCGTTCGCGAGATATGGGAGTTTGAAGCCAAGAAATGGTTGAGAAGGCAAAAAATTTTTCGCAATTCTGCTGCTTCAAACGCTTAACCAGAATGCCCTAGGGAAAGAATACACATACCGTTGTAATCGGGCGAGTTTCTACTTTCAGATGCAATAGGAATTTTTGGGTTAGGACAATCCGTTCGCGAGATATGAGAGTTTGAAGCTAAGAAATGGTTCAGAAGACAACAAATTTTGCGCACTTCTGCTGCTCCAAACGCTTAACTAGAATGGCCTAGTGAAAAAATACGCATACCGTTGTAATCGGGCGAGTTTCTACTTTCAGACGCAGAAGGAATTTTTGGGTTTGGTCAATCCGTTCGCGAGATATGGGGCTTTGAAGCTAAGAAATGGATGAGAAGACAACAAATTTTTCGCAATTCTGCAGCCCCAAACGCTTGACCACAATGGGCTAGTGAAAAAATACACATACCGTTGTAATCGGGAGAGTTTCTACTTTCACAAGCAACAGGAATTTTTGGGTTTGGTCAATCCGTTCGCGAGATATGGGAGTTTGAATCCAAGAAATGGTTGAGAAGGCATAAAATTTTTCGCAATTCTGCTGATCCAAACGCTTAACCAGAATGGCCTAGGGGAAAAATACACGCACCGTTGTAATCGGGCGAGTTTCTACTTTCAAATGCAATAGGAATTTTTGGGTTAGGACAATCCGTTCGCGAGATATGGGACTTTGAAGCTAAGAAATGGTTGAGAAGACAACAAATTTTTCGCAATTCTGCTGCTCCAAACGCTTAACCAGAATGGCCTAGGGAAGAAATACACATACCGTTGTAATCGGGCGAGTTTCTACTTTCAGACGCAACAGGAATTTTTGGGTTAGGTCAATCCGTTCGCGAGATATGGGAGTTTGAAGCCAAGAAATGGTTGAGAAGGCAAAAAATTTTTCGCAAATCTGCTGCTCCAAACGCTTAACCAGAATGGCCTAGGGAAAAAATACGCATACCGTTGTAATCGGGCGAGTTTCTACTTTCAGGTACAATAGGAATTGTTGGGTTCGGTCAATCCGTTCGCGAGATATGTGACTTTGAAGCTAAGAAATGGTTGACAAGACAACAAATTTTTCGCAATTCTGCTGCTCCAAACGCTTAACCAGAATGGCCTAGGGAAAAAATACACATACCGTTGTAATCGGGCGAGTTTCTACTTTCAGACGCGACAGGAATTTTTGGGTTAGGTTAATCCGTTCGCGAGATATGGGAGTTTGAAGCCAAGAAATGGTTGAGAAGGCAAAAAATTTTTCGCAATTCTGCTGCTCCAAACGCTTAACCAGAATGCCCTAGGGAAAGAATACACATACCGTTGTAATCGGGCGAGTTTCTACTTTCAGTTACAATAGGAATTTTTGGGTTCGGTCAATCCGTACGCGAGATATGGGACTTTGAAGCTAAGGCATGGTTGACAAGACAACAAATTTTTCCCACTTCTGCTGCTCCAATCGCTTAACCAGAATGGCCTAGGGAAAAAATACACATACTATTGCAATCGGGCGAGTTTCTACTTTCACAAGCAACAGGAATTTTTGTGTTTGGTCAATCCGTTCGCGGGATATGGGAGTTTGAAGCCAAGAAATGGTTGAGAAGGCATAAAATTTTTCGCAATTCTGCTGATCCAAACGCTTAACCAGAATGGCCTAGGGAAAAAATACACATACCGCTGTAGTCGGGCGAGTGTCTACTTTCAGATGCAATAGGAATTTTTGGGTTCGGTCAATCCGTTCGCGAGATATGGGAGTTTGAAGCCAAGAAATGCTTGAGAAGGCAAAAAATTTTTCGCAATTCTGCTGCTCCAAACGCTTAACCAGAATGGCCTAGGGAAAAAATACACATACCGTTGTAATCGGGCGAGTTTCTACTTTCAGATGCAATAGGAATTTTTGGGTTAGGTCAATCTCTTCGCGAGATATGGGAGTTTGAAGCCAAGAAATGGTAGAGAAGGCAAAAAATTTTTCACAATTCTGCTGCTCCAAACGCTTAACCAGAATGGCCTAGGGAAAAAATACACATACCGTTGTAATCGGGCGAGTTTCTTCTTTCAGATGCAATAGGAATTTTTGGGCTAGGTCAATCCGTTCGCGAGATATGGGAGTTTGAAGCTAAGAAATGGTTGAGAAGGCAAAAAATTTTTCGCAATTCTGCTGCTCCAAACGCTTAACCAGAATGGCGTAGGGTAAAAATACACATACCGTTGTAATCGGGAGAGTTTCTACTTTCAGAAGCAACAGGAATTTTTGGGTTTGGTCAATCCGTTCGCGAGATATGGGAGTTTGAAGCCAAGAAATGGTTGAGAAGGCATAAAATTTTTCGCAATTCTGCTGATCCAAACGCTTAACCAGAATGGCCCAGGGGAAAAATACACGTACCGTTGTAATCGGGCGAGTGTCTGCTTTCAAATGCGATACGAATTTTTGGGTTAGGACAATCCGTTCGCGAGATATGGGACTTTGAAGCTAAGGCATGGTTGACAAGACAACAAATTTTTCCCACTTCTGCTGCTCCAATCGCTTAACCAGAATGGCCTAGGGAAAAAATACACATACTATTGTAATCGGGCGAGTTTCTACTTTCACAAGCAACAGGAATTTTTGGGTTTGGTCAATCCGTTCGCGAGATATGGGAGTTTGAAGCCAAGAAATGGTTGAGAAGGCATAAAATTTTTCGCAATTCTGCTGATCCAAACGCTTAACCAGAATGGCCTAGGGAAAAAATACACATACCGCTGTAGTCGGGCGAGTGTCTACTTTCAGATGCAATAGGAATTTTTGGGTTCGGCCAATCCGTTCGCGAGATATGGGAGTTTGAAGCCAAGAAATGCTTGAGAAGGCAAAAAATTTTTCGCAATTCTGCTGCTCCAAACGCTTAACCAGAATGGCCTAGGGAAAAAATACACATACCGTTGTAATCGGGCGAGTTTCTACTTTCAGATGCAATAGGAATTTTTGGGTTAGGTCAATCTCTTCGAGAGATATGGGAGTTTGAAGCCAAGAAATGGTAGAGAAGGCAAAAAATTTTTCACAATTCTGCTGCTCCAAACGCTTAACCAGAATGGCCTAGGGAAAAAATACACATACCGTTGTAATCGGGCGAGTTTCTTCTTTCAGATGCAATAGGAATTTTTGGGCTAGGTCAATCCGTTCGCGAGATATGGGAGTTTGAAGCTAAGAAATGGTTGAGAAGGCAAAAAATTTTTCGCAATTCTGCTGCTCCAAACGCTTAACCAGAATGGCGTAGGGTAAAAATACACATACCGTTGTAATCGGGAGAGTTTCTACTTTCACAAGCAACAGGAATTTTTGGGTTTGGTCAATCCGTTCGCGAGATATGGGAGTTTGAAGCCAAGAAATGGTTGAGAAGGCATAAAATTTTTCGCAATTCTGCTGATCCAAACGCTTAACCAGAATGGCCCAGGGGAAAAATACACGTACCGTTGTAATCGGGCGAGTGTCTGCTTTCAAATGCGATACGAATTTTTGGGTTAGGACAATCCGTTCGCGAGATATGGGACTTTGAAGCTAAGAAATGGTTGACAAGACAACAAATTTTTCGCAATTCTGCTGCTCCAAACGCTTAACCAGAATGCCCTAGGGAAAGAATACACATACCGTTGTAATCGGGCGAGTTTCTACTTTCAGTTACAATAGGAATTTTTGGGTTCGGTCAATCCGTACGCGAGATATGGGACTTTGAAGCTAAGGCATGGTTGACAAGACAACAAATTTGTCCCACTTCTGCTGCTCCAATCGCTTAACCAGAATGGCCTAGGGAAAAAATACACATACTATTGTAATCGGGCGAGTTTCTACTTTCACAAGCAACAGGAATTTTTGGGTTTGGTCAATCCGTTCGCGAGATATGGGAGTTTGAAGCCAAGAAATGGTTGAGAAGGCATAAAATTTTTCGCAATTCTGCTGATCCAAACGCTTAACCAGAATGGCCTAGGGAAAAAATACACATACCGCTGTAGTCGGGCGAGTGTCTACTTTCAGATGCAATAGGAATTTTTGGGTTCGGTCAATCCGTTCGCGAGATATGGGAGTTTGAAGCCAAGAAATGCTTGAGAAGGCAAAAAATTTTTCGCAATTCTGCTGCTCCAAACGCTTAACCAGAATGGCCTAGGGAAAAAATACACATACCGTTGTAATCGGGCGAGTTTCTACTTTCAGATGCAATAGGAATTTTTGGGTTAGGTCAATCTCTTCGCGAGATATGGGAGTTTGAAGCCAAGAAATGGTAGAGAAGGCAAAAAATTTTTCACAATTCTGCTGCTCCAAACGCTTAACCAGAATGGCCTAGGGAAAAAATACACATACCGTTGTAATCGGGCGAGTTTCTTCTTTCAGATGCAATAGGAATTTTTGGGCTAGGTCAATCCGTTCGCGAGATATGGGAGTTTGAAGCTAAGAAATGGTTGAGAAGGCAAAAAATTTTTCGCAATTCTGCTGCTCCATACGCTTAACCAGAATGGCGTAGGGTAAAAATACACATACCGTTGTAATCGGGAGAGTTTCTACTTTCACAAGCAACAGGAATTTTTGGGTTTGGTCAATCCGTTCGCGAGATATGGGAGTTTGAAGCCAAGAAATGGTTGAGAAGGCATAAAATTTTTCGCAATTCTGCTGATCCAAACGCTTAACCAGAATGGCCCAGGGGAAAAATACACGTACCGTTGTAATCGGGCGAGTGTCTGCTTTCAAATGCGATACGAATTTTTGGGTTAGGACAATCCGTTCGCGAGATATTGGACTTTGAAGCTAAGGCATGGTTGACAAGACAACAAATTTTTCCCACTTCTGCTGCTCCAATCGCTTAACCAGAATGGCCTAGGGAAAAAATACACATACTATTGTAATCGGGCGAGTTTCTACTTTCACAAGCAACAGGAATTTTTGGGTTTGGTCAATCCGTTCGCGAGATATGGGAGTTTGAAGCCAAGAAATGGTTGAGAAGGCATAAAATTTTTCGCAATTCTGCTGATCCAAACGCTTAACCAGAATGGCCTAGGGAAAAAATACACATACCGCTGTAGTCGGGCGAGTGTCTACTTTCAGATGCAATAGGAATTTTTGGGTTCGGTCAATCCGTTCGCGAGATATGGGAGTTTGAAGCCAAGAAATGCTTGAGAAGGCAAAAAATTTTTCGCAATTCTGCTGCTCCAAACGCTTAACCAGAATGGCCTAGGGAAAAAATACACATACCGTTGTAATCGGGCGAGTTTCTACTTTCAGATGCAATAGGAATTTTTGGGTTAGGTCAATCTCTTCGAGAGATATGGGAGTTTGAAGCCAAGAAATGGTAGAGAAGGCAAAAAATTTTTCACAATTCTGCTGCTCCAAACGCTTAACCAGAATGGCCTAGGGAAAAAATACACATACCGTTGTAATCGGGCGAGTTTCTTCTTTCAGATGCAATAGGAATTTTTGGGCTAGGTCAATCCGTTCGCGAGATATGGGAGTTTGAAGCTAAGAAATGGTTGAGAAGGCAAAAAATTTTTCGCAATTCTGCTGCTCCAAACGCTTAACCAGAATGGCGTAGGGTAAAAATACACATACCGTTGTAATCGGGAGAGTTTCTACTTTCACAAGCAACAGGAATTTTTGGGTTTGGTCAATCCGTTCGCGAGATATGGGAGTTTGAAGCCAAGAAATGGTTGAGAAGGCATAAAATTTTTCGCAATTCTGCTGATCCAAACGCTTAACCAGAATGGCCCAGGGGAAAAATACACGTACCGTTGTAATCGGGCGAGTGTCTGCTTTCAAATGCGATACGAATTTTTGGGTTAGGACAATCCGTTCGCGAGATATGGGACTTTGAAGCTAAGAAATGGTTGACAAGACAACAAATTTTTCGCAATTCTGCTGCTCCAAACGCTTAACCAGAATGCCCTAGGGAAAGAATACACATACCGTTGTAATCGGGCGAGTTTCTACTTTCAGTTACAATAGGAATTTTTGGGTTCGGTCAATCCGTACGCGAGATATGGGACTTTGAAGCTAAGGCATGGTTGACAAGACAACAAATTTGTCCCACTTCTGCTGCTCCAATCGCTTAACCAGAATGGCCTAGGGAAAAAATACACATACTATTGTAATCGGGCGAGTTTCTACTTTCACAAGCAACAGGAATTTTTGGGTTTGGTCAATCCGTTCGCGAGATATGGGAGTTTGAAGCCAAGAAATGGTTGAGAAGGCATAAAATTTTTCGCAATTCTGCTGATCCAAACGCTTAACCAGAATGGCCTAGGGAAAAAATACACATACCGCTGTAGTCGGGCGAGTGTCTACTTTCAGATGCAATAGGAATTTTTGGGTTCGGTCAATCCGTTCGCGAGATATGGGAGTTTGAAGCCAAGAAATGCTTGAGAAGGCAAAAAATTTTTCGCAATTCTGCTGCTCCAAACGCTTAACCAGAATGGCCTAGGGAAAAAATACACATACCGTTGTAATCGGGCGAGTTTCTACTTTCAGATGCAATAGGAATTTTTGGGTTAGGTCAATCTCTTCGCGAGATATGGGAGTTTGAAGCCAAGAAATGGTAGAGAAGGCAAAAAATTTTTCACAATTCTGCTGCTCCAAACGCTTAACCAGAATGGCCTAGGGAAAAAATACACATACCGTTGTAATCGGGCGAGTTTCTTCTTTCAGATGCAATAGGAATTTTTGGGCTAGGTCAATCCGTTCGCGAGATATGGGAGTTTGAAGCTAAGAAATGGTTGAGAAGGCAAAAAATTTTTCGCAATTCTGCTGCTCCAAACGCTTAACCAGAATGGCGTAGGGTAAAAATACACATACCGTTGTAATCGGGAGAGTTTCTACTTTCACAAGCAACAGGAATTTTTGGGTTTGGTCAATCCGTTCGCGAGATATGGGAGTTTGAAGCCAAGAAATGGTTGAGAAGGCATAAAATTTTTCGCAATTCTGCTGATCCAAACGCTTAACCAGAATGGCCCAGGGGAAAAATACACGTACCGTTGTAATCGGGCGAGTGTCTGCTTTCAAATGCGATACGAATTTTTGGGTTAGGACAATCCGTTCGCGAGATATGGGACTTTGAAGCTAAGAAATGGTTGACAAGACAACAAATTTTTCGCAATTCTGCTGCTCCAAACGCTTAACCAGAATGCCCTAGGGAAAGAATACACATACCGTTGTAATCGGGCGAGTTTCTACTTTCAGTTACAATAGGAATTTTTGGGTTCGGTCAATCCGTACGCGAGATATGGGACTTTGAAGCTAAGGCATGGTTGACAAGACAACAAATTTGTCCCACTTCTGCTGCTCCAATCGCTTAACCAGAATGGCCTAGGGAAAAAATACACATACTATTGTAATCGGGCGAGTTTCTACTTTCACAAGCAACAGGAATTTTTGGGTTTGGTCAATCCGTTCGCGAGATATGGGAGTTTGAAGCCAAGAAATGGTTGTGAAGGCATAAAATTTTTCGCAATTCTGCTGATCCAAACGCTTAACCAGAATGGCCTAGGGAAAAAATACACATACCGCTGTAGTCGGGCGAGTGTCTACTTTCAGATGCAATAGGAATTTTTGGGTTCGGTCAATCCGTTCGCGAGATATGGGAGTTTGAAGCCAAGAAATGCTTGAGAAGGCAAAAAATTTTTCGCAATTCTGCTGCTCCAAACGCTTAACCAGAATGGCCTAGGGAAAAAATACACACACCGTTGTAATCGGGCGAGTTTCTACTTTCAGATGCAATAGGAATTTTTGGGTTAGGTCAATCTCTTCGAGAGATATGGGAGTTTGAAGCCAAGAAATGGTAGAGAAGGCAAAAAATTTTTCACAATTCTGCTGCTCCAAACGCTTAACCAGAATGGCCTAGGGAAAAAATACACATACCGTTGTAATCGGGCGAGTTTCTTCTTTCAGATGCAATAGGAATTTTTGGGCTAGGTCAATCCGTTCGCGAGATATGGGAGTTTGAAGCTAAGAAATGGTTGAGAAGGCAAAAAATTTTTCGCAATTCTGCTGCTCCAAACGCTTAACCAGAATGGCGTAGGGTAAAAATACACATACCGTTGTAATCGGGAGAGTTTCTACTTTCACAAGCAACAGGAATTTTTGGGTTTGGTCAATCCGTTCGCGAGATATGGGAGTTTGAAGCCAAGAAATGGTTGAGAAGGCATAAAATTTTTCGCAATTCTGCTGATCCAAACGCTTAACCAGAATGGCCCAGGGGAAAAATACACGTACCGTTGTAATCGGGCGAGTGTCTGCTTTCAAATGCGATACGAATTTTTGGGTTAGGACAATCCGTTCGCGAGATATGGGACTTTGAAGCTAAGAAATGGTTGACAAGACAACAAATTTTTCGCAATTCTGCTGCTCCAAACGCTTAACCAGAATGCCCTAGGGAAAGAATACACATACCGTTGTAATCGGGCGAGTTTCTACTTTCAGTTACAATAGGAATTTTTGGGTTCGGTCAATCCGTACGCGAGATATGGGACTTTGAAGCTAAGGCATGGTTGACAAGACAACAAATTTGTCCCACTTCTGCTGCTCCAATCGCTTAACCAGAATGGCCTAGGGAAAAAATACACATACTATTGTAATCGGGCGAGTTTCTACTTTCACAAGCAACAGGAATTTTTGGGTTTGGTCAATCCGTTCGCGAGATATGGGAGTTTGAAGCCAAGAAATGGTTGAGAAGGCATAAAATTTTTCGCAATTCTGCTGATCCAAACGCTTAACCAGAATGGCCTAGGGAAAAAATACACATACCGCTGTAGTCGGGCGAGTGTCTACTTTCAGATGCAATAGGAATTTTTGGGTTCGGTCAATCCGTTCGCGAGATATGGGAGTTTGAAGCCAAGAAATGCTTGAGAAGGCAAAAAATTTTTCGCAATTCTGCTGCTCCAAACGCTTAACCAGAATGGCCTAGGGAAAAAATACACATACCGTTGTAATCGGGCGAGTTTCTACTTTCAGATGCAATAGGAATTTTTGGGTTAGGTCAATCTCTTCGAGAGATATGGGAGTTTGAAGCCAAGAAATGGTAGAGAAGGCAAAAAATTTTTCACAATTCTGCTGCTCCAAACGCTTAACCAGAATGGCCTAGGGAAAAAATACACATACCGTTGTAATCGGGCGAGTTTCTTCTTTCAGATGCAATAGGAATTTTTGGGCTAGGTCAATCCGTTCGCGAGATATGGGAGTTTGAAGCTAAGAAATGGTTGAGAAGGCAAAAAATTTTTCGCAATTCTGCTGCTCCAAACGCTTAACCAGAATGGCGTAGGGTAAAAATACACATACCGTTGTAATCGGGAGAGTTTCTACTTTCACAAGCAACAGGAATTTTTGGGTTTGGTCAATCCGTTCGCGAGATATGGGAGTTTGAAGCCAAGAAATGGTTGAGAAGGCATAAAATTTTTCGCAATTCTGCTGATCCAAACGCTTAACCAGAATGGCCCAGGGGAAAAATACACGTACCGTTGTAATCGGGCGAGTGTCTGCTTTCAAATGCGATACGAATTTTTGGGTTAGGACAATCCGTTCGCGAGATATGGGACTTTGAAGCTAAGAAATGGTTGACAAGACAACAAATTTTTCGCAATTCTGCTGCTCCAAACGCTTAACCAGAATGCCCTAGGGAAAGAATACACATACCGTTGTAATCGGGCGAGTTTCTACTTTCAGTTACAATAGGAATTTTTGGGTTCGGTCAATCCGTACGCGAGATATGGGACTTTGAAGCTAAGGCATGGTTGACAAGACAACAAATTTGTCCCACTTCTGCTGCTCCAATCGCTTAACCAGAATGGCCTAGGGAAAAAATACACATACTATTGTAATCGGGCGAGTTTCTACTTTCACAAGCAACAGGAATTTTTGGGTTTGGTCAATCCGTTCGCGAGATATGGGAGTTTGAAGCCAAGAAATGGTTGAGAAGGCATAAAATTTTTCGCAATTCTGCTGATCCAAACGCTTAACCAGAATGGCCTAGGGAAAAAATACACATACCGCTGTAGTCGGGCGAGTGTCTACTTTCAGATGCAATAGGAATTTTTGGGTTCGGTCAATCCGTTCGCGAGATATGGGAGTTTGAAGCCAAGAAATGCTTGAGAAGGCAAAAAATTTTTCGCAATTCTGCTGCTCCAAACGCTTAACCAGAGTGGCCTAGGGAAAAAATACACATACCGTTGTAATCGGGCGAGTTTCTACTTTCAGATGCAATAGGAATTTTTGGGTTAGGTCAATCTCTTCGCGAGATATGGGAGTTTGAAGCCAAGAAATGGTAGAGAAGGCAAAAAATTTTTCACAATTCTGCTGCTCCAAACGCTTAACCAGAATGGCCTAGGGAAAAAATACACATACCGTTGTAATCGGGCGAGTTTCTTCTTTCAGATGCAATAGGAATTTTTGGGCTAGGTCAATCCGTTCGCGAGATATGGGAGTTTGAAGCTAAGAAATGGTTGAGAAGGCAAAAAATTTTTCGCAATTCTGCTGCTCCAAACGCTTAACCAGAATGGCGTAGGGTAAAAATACACATACCGTTGTAATCGGGAGAGTTTCTACTTTCACAAGCAACAGGAATTTTTGGGTTTGGTCAATCCGTTCGCGAGATATGGGAGTTTGAAGCCAAGAAATGGTTGAGAAGGCATAAAATTTTTCGCAATTCTGCTGATCCAAACGCTTAACCAGAATGGCCCAGGGGAAAAATACACGTACCGTTGTAATCGGGCGAGTGTCTGCTTTCAAATGCGATACGAATTTTTGGGTTAGGACAATCCGTTCGCGAGATATGGGACTTTGAAGCTAAGAAATGGTTGACAAGACAACAAATTTTTCGCAATTCTGCTGCTCCAAACGCTTAACCAGAATGCCCTAGGGAAAGAATACACATACCGTTGTAATCGGGCGAGTTTCTACTTTCAGTTACAATAGGAATTTTTGGGTTCGGTCAATCCGTACGCGAGATATGGGACTTTGAAGCTAAGGCATGGTTGACAAGACAACAAATTTGTCCCACTTCTGCTGCTCCAATCGCTTAACCAGAATGGCCTAGGGAAAAAATACACATACTATTGTAATCGGGCGAGTTTCTACTTTCACAAGCAACAGGAATTTTTGGGTTTGGTCAATCCGTTCGCGAGATATGGGAGTTTGAAGCCAAGAAATGGTTGAGAAGGCATAAAATTTTTCGCAATTCTGCTGATCCAAACGCTTAACCAGAATGGCCTAGGGAAAAAATACACATACCGCTGTAGTCGGGCGAGTGTCTACTTTCAGATGCAATAGGAATTTTTGGGTTCGGTCAATCCGTTCGCGAGATATGGGAGTTTGAAGCCAAGAAATGCTTGAGAAGGCAAAAAATTTTTCGCAATTCTGCTGCTCCAAACGCTTAACCAGAATGGCCTAGGGAAAAAATACACATACCGTTGTAATCGGGCGAGTTTCTACTTTCAGATGCAATAGGAATTTTTGGGTTAGGTCAATCTCTTCGCGAGATATGGGAGTTTGAAGCCAAGAAATGGTAGAGAAGGCAAAAAATTTTTCACAATTCTGCTGCTCCAAACGCTTAACCAGAATGGCCTAGGGAAAAAATACACATACCGTTGTAATCGGGCGAGTTTCTTCTTTCAGATGCAATAGGAATTTTTGGGCTAGGTCAATCCGTTCGCGAGATATGGGAGTTTGAAGCTAAGAAATGGTTGAGAAGGCAAAAAATTTTTCGCAATTCTGCTGCTCCAAACGCTTAACCAGAATGGCGTAGGGTAAAAATACACATACCGTTGTAATCGGGAGAGTTTCTACTTTCACAAGCAACAGGAATTTTTGGGTTTGGTCAATCCGTTCGCGAGATATGGGAGTTTGAAGCCAAGAAATGGTTGAGAAGGCATAAAATTTTTCGCAATTCTGCTGATCCAAACGCTTAACCAGAATGGCCCAGGGGAAAAATACACGTACCGTTGTAATCGGGCGAGTGTCTGCTTTCAAATGCGATACGAATTTTTGGGTTAGGACAATCCGTTCGCGAGATATGGGACTTTGAAGCTAAGGCATGGTTGACAAGACAACAAATTTTTCCCACTTCTGCTGCTCCAATCGCTTAACCAGAATGGCCTAGGGAAAAAATACACATACTATTGTAATCGGGCGAGTTTCTACTTTCACAAGCAACAGGAATTTTTGGGTTTGGTCAATCCGTTCGCGAGATATGGGAGTTTGAAGCCAAGAAATGGTTGAGAAGCCATAAAATTTTTCGCAATTCTGCTGATCCAAACGCTTAACCAGAATGGCCTAGGGAAAAAATACACATACCGCTGTAGTCGGGCGAGTGTCTACTTTCAGATGCAATAGGAATTTTTGGGTTCGGTCAATCCGTTCGCGAGATATGGGAGTTTGAAGCCAAGAAATGCTTGAGAAGGCAAAAAATTTTTCGCAATTCTGCTGCTCCAAACGCTTAACCAGAATGCCTAGGGAAAAAATACACATACCGTTGTAATCGGGCGAGTTTCTACTTTCAGATGCAATAGGAATTTTTGGGTTAGGTCAATCTCTTCGCGAGATATGGGAGTTTGAAGCCAAGAAATGGTAGAGAAGGCAAAAAATTTTTCACAATTCTGCTGCTCCAAACGCTTAACCAGAATGGCCTAGGGAAAAAATACACATACCGTTGTAATCGGGCGAGTTTCTTCTTTCAGATGCAATAGGAATTTTTGGGCTAGGTCAATCCGTTCGCGAGATATGGGAGTTTGAAGCTAAGAAATGGTTGAGAAGGCAAAAAATTTTTCGCAATTCTGCTGCTCCAAACGCTTAACCAGAATGGCGTAGGGTAAAAATACACATACCGTTGTAATCGGGAGAGTTTCTACTTTCACAAGCAACAGGAATTTTTGGGTTTGGTCAATCCGTTCGCGAGATATGGGAGTTTGAAGCCAAGAAATGGTTGAGAAGGCATAAAATTTTTCGCAATTCTGCTGATCCAAACGCTTAACCAGAATGGCCCAGGGGAAAAATACACGTACCGTTGTAATCGGGCGAGTGTCTGCTTTCAAATGCGATACGAATTTTTGGGTTAGGACAATCCGTTCGCGAGATATGGGACTTTGAAGCTAAGAAATGGTTGACAAGACAACAAATTTTTCGCAATTCTGCTGCTCCAAACGCTTAACCAGAATGCCCTAGGGAAAGAATACACATACCGTTGTAATCGGGCGAGTTTCTACTTTCAGTTACAATAGGAATTTTTGGGTTCGGTCAATCCGTACGCGAGATATGGGACTTTGAAGCTAAGGCATGGTTGACAAGACAACAAATTTGTCCCACTTCTGCTGCTCCAATCGCTTAACCAGAATGGCCTAGGGAAAAAATACACATACTATTGTAATCGGGCGAGTTTCTACTTTCACAAGCAACAGGAATTTTTGGGTTTGGTCAATCCGTTCGCGAGATATGGGAGTTTGAAGCCAAGAAATGGTTGAGAAGGCATAAAATTTTTCGCAATTCTGCTGATCCAAACGCTTAACCAGAATGGCCTAGGGAAAAAATACACATACCGCTGTAGTCGGGCGAGTGTCTACTTTCAGATGCAATAGGAATTTTTGGGTTCGGTCAATCCGTTCGCGAGATATGGGAGTTTGAAGCCAAGAAATGCTTGAGAAGGCAAAAAATTTTTCGCAATTCTGCTGCTCCAAACGCTTAACCAGAATGGCCTAGGGAAAAAATACACATACCGTTGTAATCGGGCGAGTTTCTACTTTCAGATGCAATAGGAATTTTTGGGTTAGGTCAATCTCTTCGAGAGATATGGGAGTTTGAAGCCAAGAAATGGTAGAGAAGGCAAAAAATTTTTCACAATTCTGCTGCTCCAAACGCTTAACCAGAATGGCCTAGGGAAAAAATACACATACCGTTGTAATCGGGCGAGTTTCTTCTTTCAGATGCAATAGGAATTTTTGGGCTAGGTCAATCCGTTCGCGAGATATGGGAGTTTGAAGCTAAGAAATGGTTGAGAAGGCAAAAAATTTTTCGCAATTCTGCTGCTCCAAACGCTTAACCAGAATGGCGTAGGGTAAAAATACACATACCGTTGTAATCGGGAGAGTTTCTACTTTCACAAGCAACAGGAATTTTTGGGTTTGGTCAATCCGTTCGCGAGATATGGGAGTTTGAAGCCAAGAAATGGTTGAGAAGGCATAAAATTTTTCGCAATTCTGCTGATCCAAACGCTTAACCAGAATGGCCCAGGGGAAAAATACACGTACCGTTGTAATCGGGCGAGTGTCTGCTTTCAAATGCGATACGAATTTTTGGGTTAGGACAATCCGTTCGCGAGATATGGGACTTTGAAGCTAAGAAATGGTTGACAAGACAACAAATTTTTCGCAATTCTGCTGCTCCAAACGCTTAACCAGAATGCCCTAGGGAAAGAATACACATACCGTTGTAATCGGGCGAGTTTCTACTTTCAGTTACAATAGGAATTTTTGGGTTCGGTCAATCCGTACGCGAGATATGGGACTTTGAAGCTAAGGCATGGTTGACAAGACAACAAATTTGTCCCACTTCTGCTGCTCCAATCGCTTAACCAGAATGGCCTAGGGAAAAAATACACATACTATTGTAATCGGGCGAGTTTCTACTTTCACAAGCAACAGGAATTTTTGGGTTTGGTCAATCCGTTCGCGAGATATGGGAGTTTGAAGCCAAGAAATGGTTGAGAAGGCATAAAATTTTTCGCAATTCTGCTGATCCAAACGCTTAACCAGAATGGCCTAGGGAAAAAATACACATACCGCTGTAGTCGGGCGAGTGTCTACTTTCAGATGCAATAGGAATTTTTGGGTTCGGTCAATCCGTTCGCGAGATATGGGAGTTTGAAGCCAAGAAATGCTTGAGAAGGCAAAAAATTTTTCGCAATTCTGCTGCTCCAAACGCTTAACCAGAGTGGCCTAGGGAAAAAATACACATACCGTTGTAATCGGGCGAGTTTCTACTTTCAGATGCAATAGGAATTTTTGGGTTAGGTCAATCTCTTCGCGAGATATGGGAGTTTGAAGCCAAGAAATGGTAGAGAAGGCAAAAAATTTTTCACAATTCTGCTGCTCCAAACGCTTAACCAGAATGGCCTAGGGAAAAAATACACATACCGTTGTAATCGGGCGAGTTTCTTCTTTCAGATGCAATAGGAATTTTTGGGCTAGGTCAATCCGTTCGCGAGATATGGGAGTTTGAAGCTAAGAAATGGTTGAGAAGGCAAAAAATTTTTCGCAATTCTGCTGCTCCAAACGCTTAACCAGAATGGCGTAGGGTAAAAATACACATACCGTTGTAATCGGGAGAGTTTCTACTTTCACAAGCAACAGGAATTTTTGGGTTTGGTCAATCCGTTCGCGAGATATGGGAGTTTGAAGCCAAGAAATGGTTGAGAAGGCATAAAATTTTTCGCAATTCTGCTGATCCAAACGCTTAACCAGAATGGCCCAGGGGAAAAATACACGTACCGTTGTAATCGGGCGAGTGTCTGCTTTCAAATGCGATACGAATTTTTGGGTTAGGACAATCCGTTCGCGAGATATGGGACTTTGAAGCTAAGAAATGGTTGACAAGACAACAAATTTTTCGCAATTCTGCTGCTCCAAACGCTTAACCAGAATGCCCTAGGGAAAGAATACACATACCGTTGTAATCGGGCGAGTTTCTACTTTCAGTTACAATAGGAATTTTTGGGTTCGGTCAATCCGTACGCGAGATATGGGACTTTGAAGCTAAGGCATGGTTGACAAGACAACAAATTTGTCCCACTTCTGCTGCTCCAATCGCTTAACCAGAATGGCCTAGGGAAAAAATACACATACTATTGTAATCGGGCGAGTTTCTACTTTCACAAGCAACAGGAATTTTTGGGTTTGGTCAATCCGTTCGCGAGATATGGGAGTTTGAAGCCAAGAAATGGTTGAGAAGGCATAAAATTTTTCGCAATTCTGCTGATCCAAACGCTTAACCAGAATGGCCTAGGGAAAAAATACACATACCGCTGTAGTCGGGCGAGTGTCTACTTTCAGATGCAATAGGAATTTTTGGGTTCGGTCAATCCGTTCGCGAGATATGGGAGTTTGAAGCCAAGAAATGCTTGAGAAGGCAAAAAATTTTTCGCAATTCTGCTGCTCCAAACGCTTAACCAGAATGGCCTAGGGAAAAAATACACATACCGTTGTAATCGGGCGAGTTTCTACTTTCAGATGCAATAGGAATTTTTGGGTTAGGTCAATCTCTTCGCGAGATATGGGAGTTTGAAGCCAAGAAATGGTAGAGAAGGCAAAAAATTTTTCACAATTCTGCTGCTCCAAACGCTTAACCAGAATGGCCTAGGGAAAAAATACACATACCGTTGTAATCGGGCGAGTTTCTTCTTTCAGATGCAATAGGAATTTTTGGGCTAGGTCAATCCGTTCGCGAGATATGGGAGTTTGAAGCTAAGAAATGGTTGAGAAGGCAAAAAATTTTTCGCAATTCTGCTGCTCCAAACGCTTAACCAGAATGGCGTAGGGTAAAAATACACATACCGTTGTAATCGGGAGAGTTTCTACTTTCACAAGCAACAGGAATTTTTGGGTTTGGTCAATCCGTTCGCGAGATATGGGAGTTTGAAGCCAAGAAATGGTTGAGAAGGCATAAAATTTTTCGCAATTCTGCTGATCCAAACGCTTAACCAGAATGGCCCAGGGGAAAAATACACGTACCGTTGTAATCGGGCGAGTGTCTGCTTTCAAATGCGATACGAATTTTTGGGTTAGGACAATCCGTTCGCGAGATATGGGACTTTGAAGCTAAGGCATGGTTGACAAGACAACAAATTTTTCCCACTTCTGCTGCTCCAATCGCTTAACCAGAATGGCCTAGGGAAAAAATACACATACTATTGTAATCGGGCGAGTTTCTACTTTCACAAGCAACAGGAATTTTTGGGTTTGGTCAATCCGTTCGCGAGATATGGGAGTTTGAAGCCAAGAAATGGTTGAGAAGGCATAAAATTTTTCGCAATTCTGCTGATCCAAACGCTTAACCAGAATGGCCTAGGGAAAAAATACACATACCGCTGTAGTCGGGCGAGTGTCTACTTTCAGATGCAATAGGAATTTTTGGGTTCGGTCAATCCGTTCGCGAGATATGGGAGTTTGAAGCCAAGAAATGCTTGAGAAGGCAAAAAATTTTTCGCAATTCTGCTGCTCCAAACGCTTAACCAGAATGCCTAGGGAAAAAATACACATACCGTTGTAATCGGGCGAGTTTCTACTTTCAGATGCAATAGGAATTTTTGGGTTAGGTCAATCTCTTCGCGAGATATGGGAGTTTGAAGCCAAGAAATGGTAGAGAAGGCAAAAAATTTTTCACAATTCTGCTGCTCCAAACGCTTAACCAGAATGGCCTAGGGAAAAAATACACATACCGTTGTAATCGGGCGAGTTTCTTCTTTCAGATGCAATAGGAATTTTTGGGCTAGGTCAATCCGTTCGCGAGATATGGGAGTTTGAAGCTAAGAAATGGTTGAGAAGGCAAAAAATTTTTCGCAATTCTGCTGCTCCAAACGCTTAACCAGAATGGCGTAGGGTAAAAATACACATACCGTTGTAATCGGGAGAGTTTCTACTTTCACAAGCAACAGGAATTTTTGGGTTTGGTCAATCCGTTCGCGAGATATGGGAGTTTGAAGCCAAGAAATGGTTGAGAAGGCATAAAATTTTTCGCAATTCTGCTGATCCAAACGCTTAACCAGAATGGCCCAGGTGAAAAATACACGTACCGTTGTAATCGGGCGAGTGTCTGCTTTCAAATGCGATACGAATTTTTGGGTTAGGACAATCCGTTCGCGAGATATGGGACTTTGAAGCTAAGAAATGGTTGACAAGACAACAAATTTTTCGCAATTCTGCTGCTCCAAACGCTTAACCAGAATGGCCTAGGGAAGAAATACACATACCGTTGTAATCGGGCGAGTTTCTACTTTCAGATGCAATAGGAATTTTTGGGTTAGGTCAAACGGTTCGCGAGATAAGGGAGTTTGAAGCCAAGAAATGGTAGAGAAGGCAAAAAATTTTTCACAATTCTGCTGCTCCAAACGCTTAACCAGAATGGCCTAGGGAAAAAATACACATACAGTTGTAATCGGGCGAGTTTCTTCTTTCAGATGCAATAGGAATTTTTGGGTTAGGTCAATCTGTTCGCGAGATATGGCAGTTTGAAGCCAAGAAATGGTTGAGAAGGCAAGAAATTTTTCGCAATTCTGCTGCTTCAAACGCTTAACCAGAATGGCCTAGGGAAAAAATAGACATACCGTTGTATTCGGGCGAGTTTCTACTTTCAGTTACAATAGGAATTTTTGGGTCTGGTCAATCCGTTCGCGAGATATGGGACTTTCAAGCTAAGAAATGGTTGACAAGACAACAAATTTTTCGCACTTCTGCTGCTCCAATCGCTTAACCAGAATGGCGTAGGGTAAAAATACACATACCGTTGTAATCGGGAGAGTTTCTACTTTCACAAGCAACAGGAATTTTTGGGTTTGGTCAATCCGTTCGCGAGATATGGGAGTTTGAAGCCAAGAAATGGTTGAGAAGGCATAAAATTTTTCGCAATTCTGCTGATCCAAACGCTTAACCAGAATGGCCTAGGGAAAAAATACACATACCGCTGTAGTCGGGCGAGTGTCTACTTTCAGATGCAATAGGAATTTTTGGGTTCGGTCAATCCGTTCGCGAGATATGGGAGTTTGAAGCCAAGAAATGCTTGAGAAGGCAAAAAATTTTTCGCAATTCTGCTGCTCCAAACGCTTAACCAGAATGGCCTAGGGAAAAAATACACATACCGTTGTAATCGGGCGAGTTTCTACTTTCAGATGCAATAGGAATTTTTGGGTTAGGTCAATCTCTTCGCGAGATATGGGAGTTTGAAGCCAAGAAATGGTAGAGAAGGCAAAAAATTTTTCACAATTCTGCTGCTCCAAACGCTTAACCAGAATGGCCTAGGGAAAAAATACACATACCGTTGTAATCGGGCGAGTTTCTTCTTTCAGATGCAATAGGAATTTTTGGGCTAGGTCAATCCGTTCGCGAGATATGGGAGTTTGAAGCTAAGAAATGGTTGAGAAGGCAAAAAATTTTTCGCAATTCTGCTGCTCCAAACGCTTAACCAGAATGGCGTAGGGTAAAAATACACATACCGTTGTAATCGGGAGAGTTTCTACTTTCACAAGCAACAGGAATTTTTGGGTTTGGTCAATCCGTTCGCGAGATATGGGAGTTTGAAGCCAAGAAATGGTTGAGAAGGCATAAAATTTTTCGCAATTCTGCTGATCCAAACGCTTAACCAGAATGGCCCAGGGGAAAAATACACGTACCGTTGTAATCGGGCGAGTGTCTGCTTTCAAATGCGATACGAATTTTTGGGTTAGGACAATCCGTTCGCGAGATATGGGACTTTGAAGCTAAGAAATGGTTGACAAGACAACAAATTTTTCGCAATTCTGCTGCTCCAAACGCTTAACCAGAATGCCCTAGGGAAAGAATACACATACCGTTGTAATCGGGCGAGTTTCTACTTTCAGTTACAATAGGAATTTTTGGGTTCGGTCAATCCGTACGCGAGATATGGGACTTTGAAGCTAAGGCATGGTTGACAAGACAACAAATTTGTCCCACTTCTGCTGCTCCAATCGCTTAACCAGAATGGCCTAGGGAAAAAATACACATACTATTGTAATCGGGCGAGTTTCTACTTTCACAAGCAACAGGAATTTTTGGGTTTGGTCAATCCGTTCGCGAGATATGGGAGTTTGAAGCCAAGAAATGGTTGAGAAGGCATAAAATTTTTCGCAATTCTGCTGATCCAAACGCTTAACCAGAATGGCCTAGGGAAAAAATACACATACCGCTGTAGTCGGGCGAGTGTCTACTTTCAGATGCAATAGGAATTTTTGGGTTCGGTCAATCCGTTCGCGAGATATGGGAGTTTGAAGCCAAGAAATGCTTGAGAAGGCAAAAAATTTTTCGCAATTCTGCTGCTCCAAACGCTTAACCAGAATGGCCTAGGGAAAAAATACACATACCGTTGTAATCGGGCGAGTTTCTACTTTCAGATGCAATAGGAATTTTTGGGTTAGGTCAATCTCTTCGCGAGATATGGGAGTTTGAAGCCAAGAAATGGTAGAGAAGGCAAAAAATTTTTCACAATTCTGCTGCTCCAAACGCTTAACCAGAATGGCCTAGGGAAAAAATACACATACCGTTGTAATCGGGCGAGTTTCTTCTTTCAGATGCAATAGGAATTTTTGGGCTAGGTCAATCCGTTCGCGAGATATGGGAGTTTGAAGCTAAGAAATGGTTGAGAAGGCAAAAAATTTTTCGCAATTCTGCTGCTCCATACGCTTAACCAGAATGGCGTAGGGTAAAAATACACATACCGTTGTAATCGGGAGAGTTTCTACTTTCACAAGCAACAGGAATTTTTGGGTTTGGTCAATCCGTTCGCGAGATATGGGAGTTTGAAGCCAAGAAATGGTTGAGAAGGCATAAAATTTTTCGCAATTCTGCTGATCCAAACGCTTAACCAGAATGGCCCAGGGGAAAAATACACGTACCGTTGTAATCGGGCGAGTGTCTGCTTTCAAATGCGATACGAATTTTTGGGTTAGGACAATCCGTTCGCGAGATATGGGAGTTTGAAGCCAAGAAATGCTTGAGAAGGCAAAAAATTTTTCGCAATTCTGCTGCTCCAAACGCTTAACCAGAATGGCCTAGGGAAAAAATACACATACCGTTGTAATCGGGCGAGTTTCTACTTTCAGATGCAATAGGAATTTTTGGGTTAGGTCAATCTCTTCGCGAGATATGGGAGTTTGAAGCCAAGAAATGGTAGAGAAGGCAAAAAATTTTTCACAATTCTGCTGCTCCAAACGCTTAACCAGAATGGCCTAGGGAAAAAATACACATACCGTTGTAATCGGGCGAGTTTCTTCTTTCAGATGCAATAGGAATTTTTGGGCTAGGTCAATCCGTTCGCGAGATATGGGAGTTTGAAGCTAAGAAATGGTTGAGAAGGCAAAAAATTTTTCGCAATTCTGCTGCTCCAAACGCTTAACCAGAATGGCGTAGGGTAAAAATACACATACCGTTGTAATCGGGAGAGTTTCTACTTTCACAAGCAACAGGAATTTTTGGGTTTGGTCAATCCGTTCGCGAGATATGGGAGTTTGAAGGCAAGAAATGGTTGAGAAGGCATAAAATTTTTCGCAATTCTGCTGATCCAAACGCTTAACCAGAATGGCCCAGGGGAAAAATACACGTACCGTTGTAATCGGGCGAGTGTCTGCTTTCAAATGCGATACGAATTTTTGGGTTAGGACAATCCGTTCGCGAGATATGGGACTTTGAAGCTAAGAAATGGTTGACAAGACAACAAATTTTTCGCAATTCTGCTGCTCCAAACGCTTAACCAGAATGCCCTAGGGAAAGAATACACATACCGTTGTAATCGGGCGAGTTTCTACTTTCAGTTACAATAGGAATTTTTGGGTTCGGTCAATCCGTACGCGAGATATGGGACTTTGAAGCTAAGGCATGGTTGACAAGACAACAAATTTGTCCCACTTCTGCTGCTCCAATCGCTTAACCAGAATGGCCTAGGGAAAAAATACACATACTATTGTAATCGGGCGAGTTTCTACTTTCACAAGCAACAGGAATTTTTGGGTTTGGTCAATCCGTTCGCGAGATATGGGAGTTTGAACCCAAGAAATGGTTGAGAAGGCATAAAATTTTTCGCAATTCTGCTGATCCAAACGCTTAACCAGAATGGCCTAGGGAAAAAATACACATACCGCTGTAGTCGGGCGAGTGTCTACTTTCAGATGCAATAGGAATTTTTGGGTTCGGTCAATCCGTTCGCGAGATATGGGAGTTTGAAGCCAAGAAATGCTTGAGAAGGCAAAAAATTTTTCGCAATTCTGCTGCTCCAAACGCTTAACCAGAATGGCCTAGGGAAAAAATACACATACCGTTGTAATCGGGCGAGTTTCTACTTTCAGATGCAATAGGAATTTTTGGGTTAGGTCAATCTCTTCGCGAGATATGGGAGTTTGAAGCCAAGAAATGGTAGAGAAGGCAAAAAATTTTTCACAATTCTGCTGCTCCAAACGCTTAACCAGAATGGCCTAGGGAAAAAATACACATACCGTTGTAATCGGGCGAGTTTCTTCTTTCAGATGCAATAGGAATTTTTGGGCTAGGTCAATCCGTTCGCGAGATATGGGAGTTTGAAGCTAAGAAATGGTTGAGAAGGCAAAAAATTTTTCGCAATTCTGCTGCTCCAAACGCTTAACCAGAATGGCGTAGGGTAAAAATACACATACCGTTGTAATCGGGAGAGTTTCTACTTTCACAAGCAACAGGAATTTTTGGGTTTGGTCAATCCGTTCGCGAGATATGGGAGTTTGAAGCCAAGAAATGGTTGAGAAGGCATAAAATTTTTCGCAATTCTGCTGATCCAAACGCTTAACCAGAATGGCCCAGGGGAAAAATACACGTACCGTTGTAATCGGGCGAGTGTCTGCTTTCAAATGCGATACGAATTTTTGGGTTAGGACAATCCGTTCGCGAGATATGGGACTTTGAAGCTAAGGCATGGTTGACAAGACAACAAATTTTTCCCACTTCTGCTGCTCCAATCGCTTAACCAGAATGGCCTAGGGAAAAAATACACATACTATTGTAATCGGGCGAGTTTCTACTTTCACAAGCAACAGGAATTTTTGGGTTTGGTCAATCCGTTCGCGAGATATGGGAGTTTGAAGCCAAGAAATGGTTGAGAAGGCATAAAATTTTTCGCAATTCTGCTGATCCAAACGCTTAACCAGAATGGCCTAGGGAAAAAATACACATACCGCTGTAGTCGGGCGAGTGTCTACTTTCAGATGCAATAGGAATTTTTGGGTTCGGTCAATCCGTTCGCGAGATATGGGAGTTTGAAGCCAAGAAATGCTTGAGAAGGCAAAAAATTTTTCGCAATTCTGCTGCTCCAAACGCTTAACCAGAATGGCCTAGGGAAAAAATACACATACCGTTGTAATCGGGCGAGTTTCTTCTTTCAGATGCAATAGGAATTTTTGGGCTAGGTCAATCCGTTCGCGAGATATGGGAGTTTGAAGCTAAGAAATGGTTGAGAAGGCAAAAAATTTTTCGCAATTCTGCTGCTCCAAACGCTTAACCAGAATGCCGTAGGGTAAAAATACACATACCGTTGTAATCGGGAGAGTTTCTACTTTCACAAGCAACAGGAATTTTTGGGTTTGGTCAATCCGTTCGCGAGATATGGGAGTTTGAAGCCAAGAAATGGTTGAGAAGGCATAAAATTTTTCGCAATTCTGCTGATCCAAACGCTTAACCAGAATGGCCCAGGTGAAAAATACACGTACCGTTGTAATCGGGCGAGTGTCTGCTTTCAAATGCGATACGAATTTTTGGGTTAGGACAATCCGTTCGCGAGATATGGGACTTTGAAGCTAAGAAATGGTTGACAAGACAACAAATTTTTCGCAATTCTGCTGCTCCAAACGCTTAACCAGAATGGCCTAGGGAAGAAATACACATACCGTTGTAATCGGGCGAGTTTCTACTTTCAGATGCAATAGGAATTTTTGGGTTAGGTCAAACGGTTCGCGAGATAAGGGAGTTTGAAGCCAAGAAATGGTAGAGAAGGCAAAAAATTTTTCACAATTCTGCTGCTCCAAACGCTTAACCAGAATGGCCTAGGGAAAAAATACACATACAGTTGTAATCGGGCGAGTTTCTTCTTTCAGATGCAATAGGAATTTTTGGGTTAGGTCAATCTGTTCGCGAGATATGGCAGTTTGAAGCCAAGAAATGGTTGAGAAGGCAAGAAATTTTTCGCAATTCTGCTGCTTCAAACGCTTAACCAGAATGGCCTAGGGAAAAAATAGACATACCGTTGTATTCGGGCGAGTTTCTACTTTCAGTTACAATAGGAATTTTTGGGTCTGGTCAATCCGTTCGCGAGATATGGGACTTTCAAGCTAAGAAATGGTTGACAAGACAACAAATTTTTCGCACTTCTGCTGCTCCAATCGCTTAACCAGAATGGCCTAGGGGAAAAATACACGTACCGTTGTAATCGGGCGAGTTTCTACTTTCAGACGCAGAAGGAATTTTTGGGTTTGGTCAATCCGTTCGCGAGATGTGGGACTTTGAAGCTAAGAAATGGATGAGAAGACAACAAATTTTTCGCAATTCTGCTGCTCCAAACGCTTAACCAGAAAGGGCTAGGGAAAAAATACACCTACCGTTGTAATCGGGCGAGTTTCTACTTTCAGACGCAACAGGAATTTTTGGGTTAGGTCAATCCGTTCGCGAGATATGGGAGTTTGAAGCCAAGAAATGGTTGGGAAGGCAAAAAATTTTTCGCAATTCTGCTGCTCCAAACGCTTAACCAGAATGCCCTAGGGAAAAAATACACATACCGTTGTAATCGGGCGAGTTTCTACTTTCAGATGCAATAGGAATTTTTGGGTTAGGACAATCCGTTCGCGAGATATGAGAGTTTGAAGCTAAGAAATGGTTCAGAAGACAACAAATTTTGCGCACTTCTGCTGCTCCAAACGCTTAACTAGAATGGCCTAGTGAAAAAATACGCATACCGTTGTAATCGGGCGAGTTTCTACTTTCAGACGCAGAAGGAATTTTTGGGTTTGGTCAATCCGTTCGCGAGATATGGGGCTTTGAAGCTAAGAAATGGATGAGAAGACAACAAATTTTTCGCAATTCTGCAGCTCCAAACGCTTGACCACAATGGCCTAGTGAAAAAATACGCATACCGTTGTAATCGGGCGAGTTTCTACTTTCAGACGCAACAGGAATTTTTGGGTTAGGTCAATCCGTTCGCGAGATATGGGAGTTTGAAGCCAAGAAATGGTTGAGAAGGCAAAAAATTTTTCGCAAATCTGCTGCTCCAAACGCTTAACCAGAATGGCCTAGGGAAAAAATACGCATACCGTTGTAATCGGGCGAGTTTCAACTTTCAGGTACAATAGGAATTGTTGGGTTCGGTCAATCCGTTCGCGAGATATGTGACTTTGAAGCTAAGAAATGGTTGACAAGACAACAAATTTTTCGCAATTCTGCTGCTCCAAACGCTTAACCAGAATGGCCTAGGGAAAAAATACACATACCGCTGTAGTCGGGCGAGTTTCTACTTTCAGATGCAATAGGAATTTTTGGGTTAGGTCAATCCGTTCGCGAGATATGGGAGTTTGAAGCTAAGAAATGGTTGAGAAGACAACAAATTTTTCGCAAACCTGCTGCTCCAAACGCTTAACCAGAATGGCCTAGGGAAAAAATACGCATACCGTTGTAATCGGGCGTGTTTCTACTTTCAGTTACAATAGGAATTGTTGGGTTCGGTCAATCCGTTCGCGAGATGTGGGACTTTGAAGCTAAGAAATGGTTGACAAGACAACAAATTTTTCGCAATTCTGCTGCTCCAAACGCTTAACCAGAATGGCCTAGGGAAAAAATACACATACCGTTGTAATCGGGCGAGTTTCTACTTTCAGACGCGACAGGAATTTTTGGGTTAGGTTAATCCGTTCGCGAGATATGGGAGTTTGAAGCCAAGAAATGGTTGAGAAGGCAAAAAATTTTTCGCAATTCTGCTGCTCCAAACGCTTAACCAGAATGCCCTAGGGAAAGAATACACATACCGTTGTAATCGGGCGAGTTTCTACTTTCAGTTACAATAGGAATTTTTGGGTTCGGTCAATCCGTACGCGAGATATGGGACTTTGAAGCTAAGGAATGGTTGACAAGACAACAAATTTTTCCCACTTCTGCTGCTCCAATCGCTTAACCAGAATGGCCTAGGGAAAAAATACACATACTATTGTAATCGGGCGAGTTTCTACTTTCACAAGCAACAGGAATTTTTGGGTTTGGTCAATCCGTTCGCGAGATATGGGAGTTTGAAGCCAAGAAATGGTTGAGAAGGCATAAAATTTTTCGCAATTCTGCTGATCCAAACGCTTAACCAGAATGGCCTAGGGAAAAAATACACATGCCGCTGTAGTCGGGCGAGTGTCTACTTTCAGATGCAATAGGAATTTTTGGGTTCGGTCAATCCGTTCGCGAGATATGGGAGTTGAAGCCAAGAAATGCTTGAGAAGGCAAAAAATTTTTCGCAATTCTGCTGCTCCAAACGCTTAACCAGAATGGCCTAGGGAAAAAATACACATACCGTTGTAATCGGGCGAGTTTCTACTTTCAGATGCAATAGGAATTTTTGGGTTAGGTCAATCTCTTCGCGAGATATGGGAGTTTGAAGCCAAGAAATGGTAGAGAAGGCAAAAAATTTTTCACAATTCTGCTGCTCCAAACGCTTAACCAGAATGGCCTAGGGAAAAAATACACATACCGTTGTAATCGGGCGAGTTTCTTCTTTCAGATGCAATAGGAATTTTTGGGCTAGGTCAATCCGTTCGCGAGATATGGGAGTTTGAAGCTAAGAAATGGTTGACAAGACAACAAATTTTTCGCAATTCTGCTGCTCCAAACGCTTAACCAGAATGGCCTAGGGAAGAAATACACATACCGTTGTAATCGGGCGAGTTTCTACTTTCAGATGCAATAGGAATTTTTGGGTTAGGTCAAACGGTTCGCGAGATAAGGGAGTTTGAAGCCAAGAAATGGTAGAGAAGGCAAAAAATTTTTCACAATTCTGCTGCTCCAAACGCTTAACCAGAATGGCCTAGGGAAAAAATACACATACAGTTGTAATCGGGCGAGTTTCTTCTTTCAGATGCAATAGGAATTTTTGGGTTAGGTCAATCTGTTCGCGAGATATGGCAGTTTGAAGCCAAGAAATGGTTGAGAAGGCAAGAAATTTTTCGCAATTCTGCTGCTTCAAACGCTTAACCAGAATGGCCTAGGGAAAAAATAGACATACCGTTGTAATCGGGCGAGTTTCTACTTTCAGTTACAATAGGAATTTTTGGGTCTGGTCAATCCGTTCGCGAGATATGGGACTTTCAAGCTAAGAAATGGTTGACAAGACAACAAATTTTTCGCACTTCTGCTGCTCCAATCGCTTAACCAGAATGGCCTAGGGGAAAAATACACGTCAAGTTGTAATCGGGCGAGTTTCTACTTTCAGACGCAGAAGGAATTTTTGGGTTTGGTCAATCCGTTCGCGAGATGTGGGACTTTGAAGCTAAGAAATGGATGAGAAGACAACAAATTTTTCGCAATTCTGCTGCTCCAAACGCTTAACCAGAAAGGGCTAGGGAAAAAATACACCTAACGTTGTAATCGGGCGAGTTTCTACTTTCAGACGCAACAGGAATTTTTGGGTTAGGTCAATCCGTTCGCGAGATATGGGAGTTTGAAGCCAAGAAATGGTTGAGAAGGCAAAAAATTTTTCGCAATTCTGCTGCTCCAAACGCTTAACCAGAATGCCCTAGGGAAAAAATACACATACCGTTGTAATCGGGCGAGTTTCTACTTTCAGATGCAATAGGAATTTTTGGGTTAGGACAATCCGTTCGCGAGATATGAGAGTTTGAAGCTAAGAAATGGTTCAGAAGACAACAAATTTTGCGCACTTCTGCTGCTCCAAACGCTTAACTAGAATGGCCTAGTGAAAAAATACGCATACCGTTGTAATCGGGAGAGTTTCTACTTTCACAAGCAACAGGAATTTTTGGGTTTGGTCAATCCATTCGCGAGATATGGGAGTTTGAAGCCAAGAAATGGTTGAGAAGGCATAACATTTTTCGCAATTCTGCTGATCCAAACGCTTAACCAGAATGGGCTAGGGAAGAAATACACATACCGTTGTAATCGGGAGAGTTTCTACTTTCACAAGCAACAGGAATTTTTGGGATTGGTCAATCCGTTCGCGAGATATGGGAGTTTGAATCCAAGAAATGGTTGAGAAGGCATAAAATTTTTCGCAATTCTGCTGATCCAAACGCTTAACCAGAATGGCCTAGGGGAAAAATACACGCACAGTTGTAATCGGGCGAGTTTCTACTTTCAAATGCAATAGGAATTTTTGGGTTAGGACAATCCGTTCGCGAGATATGGGACTTTGAAGCTAAGAAATGGTTGAGAAGACAACAAATTTTTCGCAATTCTGCTGCTCCAAACGCTTAACCAGAATGGCCTAGGGAAGAAATACACATACCGTTGTAATCGGGCGAGTTTCTACTTTCAGACGCAACAGGAATTTTTGGGTTAGGTCAATCCGTTCGCGAGATATGGGAGTTTGAAGCCAAGAAATGGTTGAGAAGGCAAAAAATTTTTCGCAAATCTGCTGCTCCAAACGCTTAACCAGAATGGCCTAGGGAAAAAATACGCATACCGTTGTAATCGGGCGTGTTTCTACTTTCAGTTACAATAGGAATTGTTGGGTTCGGTCAATCCGTTCGCGAGATGTGGGACTTTGAAGCTAAGAAATGGTTGACAAGACAACAAATTTTTCGCAATTCTGCTGCTCCAAACGCTTAACCAGAATGGCCTAGGGAAAAAATACACATACCGTTGTAATCGGGCGAGTTTCTACTTTCAGACGCGACAGGAATTTTTGGGTTAGGTTAATCCGTTCGCGAGATATGGGAGTTTGAAGCCAAGAAATGGTTGAGAAGGCAAAAAATTTTTCGCAATTCTGCTGCTTCAAACGCTTAACCAGAATGCCCTAGGGAAAGAATACACATACCGTTGTAATCGGGCGAGTTTCTACTTTCAGTTACAATAGGAATTTTTGGGTTCGGTCAATCCGTACGCGAGATATGGGACTTTGAAGCTAAGGAATGGTTGACAAGACAACAAATTTTTCCCACTTCTGCTGCTCCAATCGCTTAACCAGAATGGCCTAGGGAAAAAATACACATACTATTGTAATCGGGCGAGTTTCTACTTTCACAAGCAACAGGAATTTTTGGGTTTGGTCAATCCGTTCGCGAGATATGGGAGTTTGAAGCCAAGAAATGGTTGAGAAGGCATAAAATTTTTCGCAATTCTGCTGATCCAAACGCTTAACCAGAATGGCCTAGGGAAAAAATACACATGCCGCTGTAGTCGGGCGAGTGTCTACTTTCAGATGCAATAGGAATTTTTGGGTTCGGTCAATCCGTTCGCGAGATATGGGAGTTTGAAGCCAAGAAATGCTTGAGAAGGCAAAAAATTTTTCGCAATTCTGCTGCTCCAAACGCTTAACCAGAATGGCCTAGGGAAAAAATACACATACCGTTGTAATCGGGCGAGTTTCTACTTTCAGATGCAATAGGAATTTTTGGGTTAGGTCAATCTCTTCGCGAGATATGGGAGTTTGAAGCCAAGAAATGGTAGAGAAGGCAAAAAATTTTTCACAATTCTGCTGCTCCAAACGCTTAACCAGAATGGCCTAGGGAAAAAATACACATACCGTTGTAATCGGGCGAGTTTCTTCTTTCAGATGCAATAGGAATTTTTGGGCTAGGTCAATCCGTTCGCGAGATATGGGAGTTTGAAGCTAAGAAATGGTTGAGAAGGCAAAAAATTTTTCGCAATTCTGCTGCTCCAAACGCTTAACCAGAATGGCGTAGGGTAAAAATACACATACCGTTGTAATCGGGAGAGTTTCTACTTTCACAAGCAACAGGAATTTTTGGGTTTGGTCAATCCGTTCGCGAGATATGGGAGTTTGAAGCCAAGGAATGGTTGAGAAGGCATAAAATTTTTCGCAATTCTGCTGATCCAAACGCTTAACCAGAATGGCCCAGGGGAAAAATACACGTACCGTTGTAATCGGGCGAGTGTCTGCTTTCAAATGCGATACGAATTTTTGGGTTAGGACAATCCGTTCGCGAGATATGGGACTTTGAAGCTAAGAAATGGTTGACAAGACAACAAATTTTTCGCAATTCTGCTGCTCCAAACGCTTAACCAGAATGGCCTAGGGAAGAAATACACATACCGTTGTAATCGGGCGAGTTTCTACTTTCAGATGCAATAGGAATTTTTGGGTTAGGTCAAACGGTTCGCGAGATAAGGGAGTTTGAAGCCAAGAAATGGTAGAGAAGGCAAAAAATTTTTCACAATTCTGCTGCTCCAAACGCTTAACCAGAATGGCCTAGGGAAAAATACACATACAGTTGTAATCGGGCGAGTTTCTTCTTTCAGATGCAATGGGAATTTTTGGGTTAGGTCAATCTGTTCGCGAGATATGGCAGTTTGAAGCCAAGAAATGGTTGAGAAGGCAAGAAATTTTTCGCAATTCTGCTGCTTCAAACGCTTAACCAGAATGGCCTAGGGAAAAAATACACATACCGTTGAAATCGGGCGAGTTTCTACTTTCAGTTACAATAGGAATTTTTGGGTCTGGTCAATCCGTTCGCGAGAAATGGGACTTTCAAGCTAGGAAATGGTTGACAAGACAACAAATTTTTCGCACTTCTGCAGCTCCAATCGCTTAACCAGAATGGCCTAGGGAAAAAATACACATACCGTTGTAATCGGGCGAGGCTCTACTTTCAGACGCAATAGGAATTTTTCGGTTAAGTCAATCCGTTCGCGAGATATGGGGCTTTGAACCTAAGAAATGGTTGACAAGACAACAAATTTTTCGCAATTCTGCTGCTCCAATCGCTTAACCAGAATGCCCTAGGGGAAAAATACACATACCGTTGTAATCGGGCAAGTTTCTACTTTCAGACGCAGCAGGAATTTTTGGGTTTGGTCCATCTGTTCGCGAGATATGGGACTTTGAAGCTAAGAAATGGTTGAGAAGACAACAAATTTTTCGCAATTCTGCTGATCCAAACGCTTAACCAGAATGACCTAGGGAAAAAATACACATACCGCTGTAGTCGGGCGAGTTTCTTCTTTCAGATGCAATAGGAATTTTTGGGTTAGGTCAATCCGTTCGCGAGATATGGGAGTTTGAAGCCAAGAAATGGTTGAGAAGGCAAAAAATTTTTCGCAAATCTGCTGCTCCAAACGCTTAACCAGAATGGCCTAGGGAAAAAATACACATACCGCTGTAGTCGGGCGAGTTTCTACTTTCAGATGCAATAGGAATTTTTGGGTTAGGTCAATCCGTTCGCGAGATATGGGAGTTTGAAGCTAAGAAATGGTTGAGAAGACAACAAATTTTTCGCAAATCTGCTGCTCCAAACGCTTAACCAGAATGGCCTAGGGAAAAAATACGCATACCGTTGTAATCGGGCGGGTTTCTACTTTCAATTACAATAGGAATTGTTGGGTTCGGTCAATCCGTTCGCGAGATATGGGACTTTGAAGCTAAGAAATGGTTGACAAGACAACAAATTTTTCGCAATTCTGCTGCTCCAAACGCTTAACCAGAATGGCCTAGGGAAAAAATACACATACCGTTGTAATCGGGCGAGTTTCTACTTTCAGACGCGACAGGAATTTTTGGGTTAGGTTAATCCGTTCGCGAGATATGGGAGTTTGAAGCCAAGAAATGGTTGAGAAGGCAAAAAATTTTTCGCAATTCTGCTGCTCCAAACGCTTAACCAGAATGCCCTAGGGAAAGAATACACATACCGTTGTAATCGGGCGAGTTTCTACTTTCAGTTACAATAGGAATTTTTGGGTTCGGTCAATCCGTACGCGAGACATGGGACTTTGAAGCTAAGGAATGGTTGACAAGACAACAAATTTTTCGCACTTCTGCTGCTCCAATCGCTTAACCAGAATGCCCTAGGGAAAAAATACACATACCTTTGTAATCGGGCGCGTTTCTACTTTCAGATGCAATAGGAATTTTTGGGTTAGGACAATCCGTTCGCGAGATATGAGAGTTTGAAGCTAAGAAATGGTTGAGAAGACAACAAATTTTTCGCACTTCTGCTGCTCCAAACGCTTAACTAGAATGGCCTAGGGAAAAAATACGCATACCGTTGTAATCGGGCGAGTTTCTACTTTCAGACGCAGAAGGAATTTTTGGGTTTGGTCAATCCGTTCGCGAGATATGGGTCTTTGAAGCTAAGAAATGGATGACAAGACAACAAATTTTTCGCAATTCTGCTGCTCCAAACGCTTAACCAGAATGGCCTAGGGAAAAAATACGCATACCGTTGTAATCGGGCGAGTTTCTACTTTCAGGTACAATAGGAATTGTTGGGTTCGGTCAATCCGTTCGCGAGATATGGGACTTTGAAGCTAAGAAATGGTTGACAAGACAACAAATTTTTCGCAATTCTGCTGCTCCAAACGCTTAACCAGAATGGCCTAGGGAAAAAATACACATACCGCTGTAGTCGGGCGAGTTTCTACTTTCAGATGCAATAGGAATTTTTGGGTTAGGTCAATCCGTTCGCGAGATATGGGAGTTTGAAGCTAAGAAATGGTTGAGAAGACAACAAATTTTTCGCAAATCTGCTGCTCCAAACGCTTAACCAGAATGGCCTAGGGAAAAAATACGCATACCGTTGTAATCGGGCGGGTTTCTACTTTCAATTACAATAGGAATTGTTGGGTTCGGTCAATCCGTTCGCGAGATATGGGACTTTGAAGCTAAGAAATGGTTGACAAGACAACAAATTTTTCGCAATTCTGCTGCTCCAAACGCTTAACCAGAATGGCCTAGGGAAAAAATACACATACCGTTGTAATCGGGCGAGTTTCTACTTTCAGACGCGACAGGAATTTTTGGGTTAGGTTAATCCGTTCGCGAGATATGGGAGTTTGAAGCCAAGAAATGGTTGAGAAGGCAAAAAATTTTTCGCAATTCTGCTGCTCCAAACGCTTAACCAGAATGCCCTAGGGAAAGAATACACATACCGTTGTAATCGGGCGAGTTTCTACTTTCAGTTACAATAGGAATTTTTGGGTTCGGTCAATCCGTACTCGAGACATGGGACTTTGAAGCTAAGGAATGGTTGACAAGACAACAAATTTTTCGCACTTCTGCTGCTCCAATCGCTTAACCAGAATGGCCTAGGGAAAAAATACACATACTATTGTAATCGGGCGAGTTTCTACTTTCAGACGCGACAGGAATTTTTGGGTTAGGTTAATCCGTTCGCGAGATATGGGAGTTTGAAGCCAAGAAATGGTTGAGAAGGCATAAAATTTTTCGCAATTCTGCTGCTCCAAACGCTTAACCAGAATGGCCTAGGGAAAAAATACGCATACCGTTGTAATCGGGCGAGTTTCTACTTTCAGGTACAATAGGAATTGTTGGGTTCGGTCAATCCGTTCGCGAGATATGGGACTTTGAAGCTAAGAAATGGTTGACAAGACAACAAATTTTTCGCAATTCTGCTGCTCCAAACGCTTAACCAGAATGGCCTAGGGAAAAAATACACATACCGCTGTAGTCGGGCGAGTTTCTACTTTCAGATGCAATAGGAATTTTTGGGTTAGGTCAATCCGTTCGCGAGATATGGGAGTTTGAAGCTAAGAAATGGTTGAGAAGACAACAAATTTTTCGCAAATCTGCTGCTCCAAACGCTTAACCAGAATGGCCTAGGGAAAAAATACGCATACCGTTGTAATCGGGCGGGTTTCTACTTTCAATTACAATAGGAATTGTTGGGTTCGGTCAATCCGTTCGCGAGATATGGGACTTTGAAGCTAAGAAATGGTTGACAAGACAACAAATTTTTCGCAATTCTGCTGCTCCAAACGCTTAACCAGAATGCCCTAGGGAAAAAATACGCATACCGTTGTAATCGGGCGAGTTTCTACTTTCAGGTACAATAGGAATTTTTGGGTTAGGACAATCCGTTCGCGAGATATGGGACTTTGAAGCTAAGAAATGGTTGAGAAGACAACAAATTTTTCGCAATTCTGCTGATCCAAACGCTTAACCAGAATGACCTAGGGAAAAAATACACATACCGCTGTAGTCGGGCGAGTTTCTTCTTTCAGATGCAATAGGAATTTTTGGGTTAGGTCAATCCGTTCGCGAGATATGGGAGTTTGAAGCCAAGAAATGGTTGAGAAGGCAAAAAATTTTTCGCAAATCTGCTGCTCCAAACGCTTAACCAGAATGGCCTAGGGAAAAAAATAGGCATACCGTTGTAATCGGGCGAGTTTCTACTTTCAGGTACAATAGGAATTGTTGGGTTCGGTCAATCCGTTCGCGAGATATGGGACTTTGAAGCTAAGACATGGTTGACAAGACAACAAATTTTTCGCAATTCTGCTGCTCCAAACGCTTAACCAGAATGGCCTAGGGAAAAAATACGCATACCGTTATAATCGGGCGAGTTTCTACTTTCAGGTACAATAGGAATTGTTGGGTTCGGTCAATCCGTTCGCGAGATATGGGACTTTGAAGCTAAGAAATGGTTGACAAGAAAACAAATTTTTCGCAATTCTGCTGCTCCAAACGCTTAAACAGAATGGCCTAGGGAAAAAATACACATACCGCTGTAATCGGGCGGGTTTCTACTTTCAGTTACAATAGGAATTGTTGGGTTCGGTCAATCCGTTCGCGAGATATGGGACTTTGAAGCTAAGAAATGGTTGACAAGACAACAAATTTTTCGCAATTCTGCTGCTCCAAACGCTTAACCAGAATGGCCTAGGGAAAAAATACACATACCGTTGTAATCGGGCGAGTTTCTACTTTCAGACGCGACAGGAATTTTTGGGTTAGGTTAATCCGTTCGCGAGATATGGGAGTTTGAAGCCAAGAAATGGTTGGGAAGGCAAAAAATTTTTCGCAATTCTGCTGCTCCAAACGCTTAACCAGAATGCCCTAGGGAAAGAATACACATACCGTTGTAATCGGGCGAGTTTCTACTTTCAGTTACAATAGGAATTTTTGGGTTCGGTCAATCCGTACGCGAGATATGGGACTTTGAAGCTAAGGAATGGTTGACAAGACAACAAATTTTTCGCACTTCTGCTGCTCCAATCGCTTAACCAGAATGGCCTAGGGAAAAAATACACATACTATTGTAATCGGGCGAGTTTCTACTTTCAGACGCGACAGGAATTTTTGGGTTAGGTTAATCCGTTCGCGAGATATGGGAGTTTGAAGCCAAGAAATGGTTGAGAAGGCATAAAATTTTTCGCAATTCTGCTGATCCAAACGCTTAACCAGAATGGCCTAGGGAAAAAATACACATACCGCTGTAGTCGGGCGAGTGTCTACTTTCAGATGCAATAGGAATTTTTGGGTTCGGTCAATCCGTTCGCGAGATATGGGAGTTTGAAGCCAAGAAATGGTTGAGAAGGCAAAAAATTTTTCGCAATTCTGCTGCTCCAAACGCTTAACCAGAATGGCCTAGGGAAAAAATACACATACCGTTGTAATCGGGCGAGTTTCTACTTTCAGATGCAATAGGAATTTTTGGGTTAGGTCAATCTCTTCGCGAGATATGGGAGTTTGAAGCCAAGAAATGGTAGAGAAGGCAAAAAATTTTTCGCAATTCTGCTGCTTCAAACGCTTAACCAGAATGGCCTAGGGAAGAAATACACATGCCGTTGTAATCGGGCGAGTTTCTACTTTCAGTTACAATAGGAATTTTTGGGTCTGGTCAATCCGTTCGCTAGATATGGGACTTTCAAGCTAAGAAATGGTTGACAAGACAACAAATTTTTCGCACTTCTGCTGATCCAATCGCTTAACCAGAATGGCCTAGGGGAAAAATACACGTACCGTTGAAATCGGGCGAGGCTCTACTTTCAGACGCAATAGGAATTTTTCGGTTAAGTCAATCCGTTCGCGAGATATGGGAGTTTGAAGCTAAGAAATGGTTGAGAAGGCAAAAAATTTTTCGCAATTCTGCTGCTCCAAACGCTTAACCAGAATGGCTTATGGAAAAAATACACATGCCAATGTAATCGGGCGAGTTACTACTTTCTGGCGCAGCAGGAATTTTTGGGTTTGCACAATCCGTTCGCGAGATATGGGACGTTGAAGCTAAGAAATGGTTGAGAAGACAACAAATTTTTCGCAATTCTGCTGCTCCAAACGCTTAACCGGAATGGGCTAGGGAAAAAATACACATACCGTTGTAATCGGGCGAGTTTCTACTTTCACACGCAACAGGAATTTTTGGGTTAGCTCAATCCGTTCGCGAGATATGGGAGTTTGAAGCCAAGAAATGGTTGAGAAGGCAAAATATTTTTCGCAATTCTGCTGCTCCAAACGCTTAACCAGAATGGCCTAGGGAAAAAATACACATACCGTTGTAATCGGGCGAGTTACTACTTTCAGATGCAACAGGAATTTTTGGGTTAGGTCAATCCGTTCGGGAGATATGGGAGTTTGAAGCCAAGAAATGGTTGAGAAGGCAAAACATTTTTCGCAATTCTGCAGCTCCAAACGCTTAACCAGAATGGCCTA
Organism: Ptiloglossa arizonensis; assembly: GCF_051014685.1. Classification (NCBI taxonomy): domain Eukaryota; kingdom Metazoa; phylum Arthropoda; class Insecta; order Hymenoptera; family Colletidae; genus Ptiloglossa; species Ptiloglossa arizonensis. The sequence goes on along the minus strand of NW_027478810.1, from coordinate 396,986 downwards.
GGGAAAAAATACGCATACCGTTGTAATCGGGCGAGTTTCTACTTTCTGGCGCAGCAGGAATTTTTGGGTTTGGTCAATCCGTTCGCGAGATATGGGACTTTGAAGCTAAGAAATGGTTGAGAAGGCAACAAATTTTTCGCAATTCTGCTGCTCCAAACGCTTAACCAGAGTGGGCTAGGGAAAAAATACACATACCGTTGTAATCGGGCGAGTTTCTACTTTCAGTTACAATAGGAATTTTTGGGTTCGGTCAATCCGTACGCGAGATATGGGACTTTGAAGCTAAGGAATGGTTGACAAGACAACAAATTTTTCGCACTTCTGCTGCTCCAATCGCTTAACCAGAATGGCCTAGGGAAAAAATACACATACTATTGTAATCGGGCGAGTTTCTACTTTCAGACGCGACAGGAATTTTTGGGTTAGGTTAATCCGTTCGCGAGATATGGGAGTTTGAAGCCAAGAAATGGTTGAGAAGGCATAAAATTTTTCGCAATTCTGCTGATCCAAACGCTTAACCAGAATGGCCTAGGGAAAAAATACACATACCGCTGTAGTCGGGCGAGTGTCTACTTTCAGATGCAATAGGAATTTTTGGGTTCGGTCAATCCGTTCGCGAGATATGGGAGTTTGAAGCCAAGAAATGGTTGAGAAGGCAAAAAATTTTTCGCAATTCTGCTGCTCCAAACGCTTAACCAGAATGGCCTAGGGAAAAAATACACATACCGTTGTAATCGGGCGAGTTTCTACTTTCAGATGCAATAGGAATTTTTGGGTTAGGTCAATCTCTTCGCGAGATATGGGAGTTTGAAGCCAAGAAATGGTAGAGAAGGCAAAAAATTTTTCGCAATTCTGCTGCTTCAAACGCTTAACCAGAATGGCCTAGGGAAGAAATACACATACCGTTGTAATCGGGCGAGTTTCTACTTTCAGTTACAATAGGAATTTTTGGGTCTGGTCAATCCGTTCGCTAGATATGGGACTTTCAAGCTAAGAAATGGTTGACAAGACAACAAATTTTTCGCACTTCTGCTGATCCAATCGCTTAACCAGAATGGCCTAGGGAAAAAATACACCTACCGTTGTAATCGGGCGAGTTTCTACTTTCAGATGCAATAGGAATTTTTGGGTTAGGTTAATCCGTTCGCGAGATATGGGAGTTTGAAGTCAAGAAATGGTTGAGAAGGCAAAACATTTTTCGCAATTCTGCTGCTCCAAACGCTTAACCAGAATGGCCTAGGGAAAAAATACACGTACCGTTGTAATCGGACGAGTTTCTACTTTCACACGCAACAGGAATTTTTGGGTTAGGTCAATCCGTTCGCGAGATATGGGAATTTGAAGCCAAGAAATGGTTGAGAAGGCATACAATTTTTCGCAATTCTGCTGCTCCACACGCTTAACCAGAATGGGCTATGGAAAAAATACACATACCGTTGTAATCGGGCGAGTTTCTACTTTCAGATGCAACAGGAATTTTTGGATTAGGTCAATCCGTTCGCGAGATATGGGAGTTTGATGCCAAGAAATGGTTGAGAAGGCAAAAAATTTTTCGCAATTCTGCTGACCCAAACGCTTAACCAGAAAGGCCTAGGGAAAAAATACACATACCGTTGTAATCGGGCGAGTTTCTACTTTCAGATGCAATAGGAATTTTTGGGTTAGGTCAATCCGTTCGCGAGATATGGGAGTTTGAAACCAAGAAATGGTTGAGAAGGCAAAACGTTTTTCGCAATTCTGCAGCTCCAAACGCTTAACCAGAATGGCCTAGGGAAAAAATTCGCATACCGTTGTAATCGGGCGAATTTCTACTTTCAGACGCAGCAGGAATTTTTGGGTTCGGTCAATCCGTTCGCGAGATATGGGACTTTGAAGCTAAGAAATGGTTGAGAAGACAACAAATTTTTCGCAATTCTGCTGCTCCAAACGCTTAACCAGAATGGGCTAGGGAAAAAATACACATACCGTTGTAATCGGGCGAGTTTCTACATTCACACGCAACAGGAATTTTTGCGTTAGGTCAATCCGTTCGCGAGATATGGGAATTTGAAGCCAAGAAATGGTCGAGAAGGCATACAATTTTTCGCAATTCTGTTGATCCAAACGCTTAACCAGAATGGCCTAGGAAAAAATACACATACCGTTGTAATCGGGCGAGTTTCTACTTTCAGATGCAATAGGAATTTTTGGGTTAGGTCAATCCGTTCGCGAGATATGGGAGTTTGAAGCCAAGAAATGGTTGAGAAGGCAAAACATTTTTCGCAATTCTGCTGCTCCAAACGCTTAACCAGAATGGCCTAGGGAAAAAATACACATACCGTTGTAATCGGACGAGTTTCTACTTTCACACGCAACAGGAATTTTTGGGTTAGGTCAATCCGTTCGCGAGATATGGGAATTTGAAGCCAAGAAATGGTTGAGAAGGCATACAATTTTTCGCAATTCTGCTGCTCCACACGCTTAACCAGAATGGGCTATGGAAAAAATACACATACCGTTGTAATCGGGCGAGTTTCTACTTTCAGATGCAACAGGAATTTTTGGATTAGGTCAATCCGTTCGCGAGATATGGGAGTTTGATGCCGAGAAATGGTTGAGAAGGCAAAAAATTTTTCGCAATTCTGCTGCTCCAAACGCTTAACCAGAATGGGCTATGGAAAAAATACACATACCGTTGTAATCGGGCGAGTTTCTACTTTCAGATGCAATAGGAATTTTTGGGTTAGGTCAATCCGTTCGCGAGATATGGGAGTTTGAAGCTAAGAAATGGTTAAGAAGAGAACAAAGTTTTCGCACTTCTACCGCTCCAAACGCTTACCCAGAATGGCCTAGGGAAAAAGTACACCTACCGTTGTAATCGGGCGAGTTTCTACTTTCAGATACATTAGGAATTTTTGGGTTAGGTTAATCCGTTCGCGAGATATGGGAGTTTGAAGCCAAGAAATGGTTGAGAAGGCAAAACATTTTTCGCAATTTTGCTGCTCCAAACGCTTAACCAGAATGGCCTAGGGAAAAAATACACATACCGTTGTAATCGGGCGAGTTTCTACTTTCAGATGCAACAGGAATTTTTGGGTTAGGTCAATCCGTTCGCGAGATATGGGAGTTTGAAACTAAGAAATAGTTAAGAAGAGAACAAAGTTTTCGCACTTCTGCTGCTCCAAACGCTTAACCAGAATGGCCTAGGGAAAAAATACACCTACCGTTGTAATCGGGCGAGTTTCTACTTTCAGATGCAATAGGAATTTTTGGGTTAGGTTAATCCGTTCGCGAGATATGGGAGTTTGAAGCCAAGAAATGGTTGAGAAGGCAAAACATTTTTCGCAATTCTGCTGCTCCAAACGCTTAACCAGAATGGCCTAGGGAAAAAATACACATACCGTTGTAATCGGACGAGTTTCTACTTTCACACGCAACAGGAATTTTTGGGTTAGGTCAATCCGTTCGCGAGATATGGGAATTTGAAGCCAAGAAATGGTTGAGAGGGCATACAATTTTTCGCAATTCTGCTGCTCCACACGCTTAACCAGAATGGGCTATGGAAAAAATACACATACCGTTGTAATCGGGCGAGTTTCTACTTTCAGATGCAACAGGAATTTTTGGATTAGGTCAATCCGTTCGCGAGATATGGGAGTTTGATGCCAAGAAATGGTTGAGAAGGCAAAAAATTTTTCGCAATTCTGCTGACCCAAACGCTTAACCAGAAAGGCCTAGGGAAAAAATACACATACCGTTGTAATCGGGCGAGTTTCTACTTTCAGATGCAACAGGAATTTTTGGGTTAGGTCAATCCGTTCGCGAGATATGGGAGTTTGAAGCTAAGAAATGGTTAAGAAGAGAACAAAGTTTTCGCACTTCTACCGCTCCAAACGCTTACCCAGAATGGCCTAGGGAAAAAGTACACCTACCGTTGTAATCGGGCGAGTTTCTACTTTCAGATGCATTAGGAATTTTTGGGTTCGGTCAATCCGTTCGCGAGATATGGGACATTGAAGCTAAGAAATGGTTGAGAAGACAACAAATTTTTCGCAATTCTGCTGCTCCAAACGCTTAACCAGAATGGGCTAGGGAAAAAATACACATACCGTTGTAATCGGGCGAGTTTCTACTTTCACACGCAACAGGAATTTTTGCGTTAGGTCAATCCGTTCGCGAGATATGGGAATTTGAAGCCAAGAAATGGTCGAGAAGGCATACAATTTTTCGCAATTCTGTTGATCCAAACGCTTAACCAGAATGGCCTAGGGAAAAAATACACATACCGATGTAATCGGGCGAGTTTCTACTTTCTGGCGCAGCAGGAATTTTTGGGTTTGGTCAATCCGTTCGCGAGATATGGGACTTTGAAGCTAAGAAATGGTTGAGAAGACAACAAATTTTTCGCAATTCTGCTGCTCCAAACGCTTAACCAGAATGGGCTAGGGAAGAAATACACATACCGTTGTAATCGGGCGATTTTCTACTTTCACACGCAACAGGAATTTTTGGGTTAGGTCAATCCGTTCGCGAGATATGGGAGTTTGAAGCCAAGAAATGGTTGAGAAGGCAACAAATTTTTCGCAATTCTGCTGCTCCAAACGCTTAACCGGAATGGGCCAGGGAAAAAATACACAGACCGTCGTAATCGGGCGAGTTTCTACTTTCGCACGCAACAGGAATTTTTGGGATAGCTCAATCCGTTCGCGAGATATGGGAGTTTGAAGCCAAGAAATGGTTGAGAAGGCAAAAAATTTTTCGCAATTCTGCTGCTTCAAACGCTTAACCAGAATGGCCTAGGGAAAAAATACACATACCGTTGTAATCGGGCGAGTTTCTACTTTCAGATGCAATAGGAATTTTTGGGTTAGGTCAATCCGTTCGCGAGATATGGGAGCTTGAAGCCAAGAAATGGTTGAGAAGGCAAAACATTTTTCGCAATTCTGCTGCTCCAAACGCTTAACCAGAATGGGCTAGGGAAAAAATACGCATACCGTTGTAATCGGGCGAGTTTCTACTTTCAGACGCAGCAGAAATTTTTGGGTTCGGTCAATCCGTTCGCGATATATGGGACTTTGAAGCAAAGAAATGGTTGAGAAGACAACAAATTTTTCGCAATTCTGCTGCTCCAAACGCTTAACCAGAATGGGCTATGGAAAAAATACACATACCGTTGTAATCGGGCGAGTTTCTACTTTCAGATGCAATAGGAATTTTTGGGTTAGGTCAATCCGTTCGCGAGATATGGGAGTTTGAAGCTAAGAAATGGTTAAGAAGAGAACAAAGTTTTCGCACTTCTACTGCTCCAAACGCTTACCCAGAATGGCCTAGGGAAAAAATACACCTACCGTTGTAATCGGGCGAGTTTCTACTTTCAGATGCAATAGGAATTTTTGGGTTAGGTTAATCCGTTCGCGAGATATGGGAGTTTGAAGCCAAGAAATGGTTGAGAAGGCAAAACATTTTTCGCAATTTTGCTGCTCCAAACGCTTAACCAGAATGGCCTAGGGAAAAATACACATACCGTTGTAATCGGGCGAGTTTCTACTTTCAGATGCAATAGGAATTTTTGGGTTAGGTCAATCCGTTCGCGAGATATGGGAGTTTGAAGCTAAGAAATGGTTAAGAAGAGAACAAAGTTTTCGCACTTCTGCTGCTCCAAACGCTTAACCAGAATGGCCTAGGGAAAAAATACACCTACCGTTGTAATCGGGCGAGTTTCTACTTTCAGATGCAATAGGAATTTTTGGGTTAGGGTAATCCGTTCGCGAGATATGGGAGTTTGAAGCCAAGAAATGGTTGAGAAGGCAAAACATTTTTCGCAATTCTGCTGCTCCAAACGCTTAACCAGAATGGCCTAGGGAAAAAATACACATACCGTTGTAATCGGGCGAGTTTCTACTTTCTGGCGCAGCAGGAATTTTTGGGTTTGGTCAATCCGTTCGCGAGATATGGGACTTTGAAGCTAAGAAATGGTTGAGAAGACAACAAATTTTTCGCAATTCTGCTGCTCCAAACGCTTAACCAGAATGGGCTAGGGAAAAAATACACATACCGTTGTCATCGGGCGAGTTTCTACTTTCACACGCAACAGGAATTTTTGGGTTAGGACAATCCGTTCGCGAGATATGGGAGTTTGAACTAAGAAATGGTTAAGAAGAGAACAAAGTTTTCGCACTTCTGCTGCTCTAAACGCTTAACCAGAATGGCCTAGGGAAAAAATACACCTACCGTTGTAATCGGGCGAGTTTCTACTTTCAGATGCAATAGGAATTTTTGGGTTAGGTTAATCCGTTCGCGAGATATGGGAGTTTGAAGCCAAGAAATGGTTGAGAAGGTAAAACATTTTTCGCAATTCTGCTGCTCCAAACGCTTAACCAGAATGGCCTAGGGAAAAAATACACATACCGTTGTAATCGGGCGAGTTTCTACTTTCTGGCGCAGCAGGAATTTTTGGGTTTGGTCAATCCGTTCGCGAGATATGGGACTTTGAAGCTAAGAAATGGTTGAGAAGACAACAAATTTTTCGCATTTCTGCTGCTCCAAACGCTTAACCAGAATGGGCTAGGGAAAAAATACACATAACGTTGTAATCGGGCGAGTTTCTACTTTCACACGCAACAGGAATTTTTGGGTTAGGTCAATCCGTTCGCGAGATATGGGAATTTGAAGCCAAGAAATGGTTGAGAAGGCATACAATTTTTCGCAATTCTGCTGATCCAAACGCTTAACCAGAATGTCCTAGGGAAAAAATACACATACCGTTGTAATCGGGCGAGTTTCTACTTTCAGATGCAATAGGAATTTTTGGGTTAGGTCAATCCGTTCGCGAGATATGGGAATTTGAAGCCAAGAAATGGTTAAGAAGGCATACAATTTTTCGCAATTCTGCTGCTCCAAACGCTTAACCAGAATGGGCTATGGAAAAAATACACATACCGTTGTAATCGGGCGAGTTTCTACTTTCAGATATAACAGGAATCTTTGGATTAGGTCAATCCGTTCGCGAGATATGGGAATTTGAAGCCAAGAAATGGTTGAGAAGGCATACAATTTTTCGCAATTCTGCTGTTCCAAACGCTTAACCAGAATGGGCTAGGGAAAAAATACACATACCGTTGTCATCGGGCGAGTTTCTACTTTCACACGCAACAGGAATTTTTGGGTTAGGACAATCCGTTCGCGAGATATGGGAGTTTGAACTAAGAAATGGTTAAGAAGAGAACAAAGTTTTCGCACTTCTGCTGCTCTAAACGCTTAACCAGAATGGCCTAGGGAAAAAATACACCTACCGTTGTAATCGGGCGAGTTTCTACTTTCAGATGCAATAGGAATTTTTGGGTTAGGTTAATCCGTTCGCGAGATATGGGAGTTTGAAGCCAAGAAATGGTTGAGAAGGTAAAACATTTTTCGCAATTCTGCTGCTCCAAACGCTTAACCAGGATGGCCTAGGGAAAAAATACACATACCGTTGTAATCGGGCGAGTTTCTACTTTCTGGCGCAGCAGGAATTTTTGGGTTTGGTCAATCCGTTCGCGAGATATGGGACTTTGAAGCTAAGAAATGGTTGAGAAGACAACAAATTTTTCGCACTTCTGCTGCTCCAAACGCTTAACCAGAATGGGCTAGGGAAAAAATACACATACCGTTGTAATCGGGCGAGTTTCTACTTTCACACGCAACAGGAATTTTTGGGTTAGGTCAATCCGTTCGCGAGATATGGGAATTTGAAGCCAAGAAATGGTTGAGAAGGCATACAATTTTTCGCAATTCTGCTGACTCAAACGCTTAACCAGAAAGGCCTAGGGAAAAAATACACATACCGTTGTAATCGGGCGAGTTTCTACTTTCAGATGCAATAGGAATTTTTGGGTTAGGTTAATCCGTTCGCGAGATATGGGAGTTTGAAGCCAAGAAATGGTTGAGAAGGCAAAACATTTTTCGCAATTCTGCTGCTCCAAACGCTTAACCAGAATGGCCTAGGGAAAAAATACACATACCGTTGTAATCGGGCGAGTTTCTACTTTCTGGCGCAGCAGGAATTTTTGGGTTTGGTCAATCCGTTCGCGAGATATGGGACTTTGAAGCTAAGAAATGGTTGGGAAGACAACAAATTTTTCGCAATTCTGCTGCTCCAAACGCTTAACCAGAATGGGCTAGGGAAAAAATACACATACCGTTGTAATCGGGCGAGTTTCTACTTTCAGCTGCAACAGGAATTTTTGGGTTAGGTCAATCCGTTCGCGAGATATGGGAATTTGAAGCCAAGAAATGGTTGAGAAGGCATAAAATTTTTCGCAATTCTGCTGCTCCAAACGCTTAACCAGAATGGGCTATGGAAAAAATACACATACCGCTGTAATCGGGCGAGTTTCTACTTTCAGATGCAACAGGAATTTTTGGATTAGGTCAATCCGTTCGCGAGATATGGGAGTTTGATGCCAAGAAATGGTTGAGAAGGCAAAAAATTTTTCGCAATTCTGCTGACCCAAACGCTTAACCAGAAAGGCCTAGGGAAAAAATACACATACCGTTGTAATCGGGCGAGTTTCTACTTTCAGATGCAATAGGAATTTTTGGGTTAGGTCAATCCGTTCGCGAGATATGGGAGTTTGAAGCCAAGAAATGGTTGAGAAGGCAAAACATTTTTCGCAATTCTGCTGCTCCAAACGCTTAACCAGAATGGCCTAGGGAAAAAATACACATACCGTTGTAATCGGGCGAGTTTCTACCTTCTGGCGCAGCAGGAATTTTTGGGTTTGGTCAATCCGTTCGCGAGATATGGGACTTTGAAGCTAAGAAATGGTTGAGAAGACAACAAATTTTTCGCAATTCTGCTGTTCCAAACGCTTAACCAGAATGGGCTAGGGAAAAAATACTCATACCGTTGTAATCGGGCGAGTTTCTACTTTCACACGCAACAGGAATTTTTGGGTTAGGTCAATCCGTTCGCGAGATATGGGAGTTTGAAGCTAAGAAATGGTTAAGAAGAGAACAAAGTTTTCGCACTTCTGCTGCTCTAAACGCTTAACCAGAATGGCCTAGGGAAAAAATACACCTACCGTTGTAATCGGGCGAGTTTCTACTTTCAGATGCAATAGGAATTTTTGGGTTAGGTTAATCCGTTCGTGAGATATGGGAGTTTGAAGCCAAGAAATGGTTGAGAAGGTAAAACATTTTTCGCAATTCTGCTGCTCCAAACGCTTAACCAGAATGGCCTAGGGAAAAAATACACATACCGTTGTAATCGGGCGAGTTTCTACTTTCTGGCGCAGCAGGAATTTTTGGGTTTGGTCAATCCGTTCGCGAGATATGGGACTTTGAAGCTAAGAAATGGTTGAGAAGACAACAAATTTTTCGCAATTCTGCTGCTCCAAACGCTTAACCAGAATGGGCTAGGGAAAAAATACACATACCGTTGTAATCGGGCGATTTTCTACTTTCACACGCAATAGGAATTTTTGGGTTAGGTCAATCCGTTCGCGAGATACAGGAATTTGAAGCCAAGAAATGGTTGAGAAGGCATACAATTTTTCGCAATTCTGCTGACTCAAACGCTTAACCAGAAAGGCCTAGGCAAAAAATACACATACCGTTGTAATCGGGCGTGTTTCTTCTTTCAGATGCAATAGGAATTTTTGGGTTAGGTCAATCCGTTCGCGAGATATGGGAGTTTGAAGCTAAGAAATGGTTAAGAAGAGAACAAAGTTTTCGCACTTCTGCTGCTCCAAACGCTTAACCAGAATGGCCTAGGGAAAAAATACACCTACCGTTGTAATCGGGCGAGTTTCTACTTTCAGATGCAATAGGAATTTTTTGGGTTAGGTTAATCCGTTCGCGAGATATGGGAGTTTGAAGCCAAGAAATGGTTGAGAAGGCAAAACATTTTTCGCAATTCTGCTGCTCCAAACGCTTAACCAGAATGGGCTATGGAAAAAATACACATACCGTTGTAATCGAGCGAGTTTCTACTTTCAGATGCAACAGGAATTTTTGGATTAGGTCAATCCGTTCGCGAGATATGGGAGTTTGATGCCAAGAAATGGTTGAGAAGGCAAAAAATTTTTCGCAATTCTGCTGCTCCAAACGCTTAACCAGAATGGGCTATGGAAAAAATACACATACCGCTGTAATCGGGCGAGTTTCTACTTTCAGATGCAACAGGAATTTTTGGATTAGGTCAATCCGTTCGCGAGATATGGGAGTTTGATGCCAAGAAATGGTTGAGAAGGCAAAAAATTTTTCGCAATTCTGCTGACCCAAACGCTTAACCAGAAAGGCCTAGGGAAAAAATACACATACCGTTGTAATCGGGCGAGTTTCTACTTTCAGATGCAATAGGAATTTTTGGGTTAGGTCAATCCGTTCGCGAGATATGGGAGTTTGAAGCTAAGAAATGGTTAAGAAGAGAACAAAGTTTTCGCACTTCTACTGCTCCAAACGCTTAACCAGAATGGCCTAGGGAAAAAATACACATACCGTTGTAATCGGGCGAGTTTCTACTTTCAGATGCAATAGGAATTTTTGGGTTAGGTCAATCCGTTCGCGAGATATGGAATTTGAAGCTAAGAAATGGTTAAGAAGAGAACAAAGTTTTCGCACTTCTGCTGCTCCAAACGCTTAACCAGAATGGCCTAGGGAAAAAATACACCTACCGTTGTAATCGGGCGAGTTTCTACTTTCAGATGCAATAGGAATTTTTGGGTTAGGTTAATCCGTTCGCGAGATATGGGAGTTTGAAGCCAAGAAATGGTTGAGAAGGCAAAACATTTTTCGCAATTCTGCTGCTCCAAACGCTTAACCAGAATGGCCTAGGGAAAAAATACACATACCGTTGTAATCGGGCGAGTTTCTACTTTCTGGCGCAGCAGGAATTTTTGGGTTTGGTCAATCCGTTCGCGAGATATTGGACTTTGAAGCTAAGAAATGGTTGAGAAGACAACAAATTTTTCGCAATTCTGCTGCTCCAAACGCTTAACCAGAATGGGCTAGGGAAAAAATACACATACCGTTGTAATCGGACGAGTTTCTACTTTCACACGCAACAGGAATTTTTGGGTTAGGTCAATCCGTTCGCGAGATATGGGAGTTTGAAGCCAAGAAATGGTTGAGAAGGCAAAACATTTTTCGCAATTCTGCTGCTCCAAACGCTTAACCAGAATGGCCTAGGGAAAAAATACACATACCGTTGTAATCGGGCGAGTTTCTACCTTCTGGCGCAGCAGGAATTTTTGGGTTTGGTCAATCCGTTCGCGAGATATGGGACTTTGAAGCTAAGAAATGGTTGAGAAGACAACAAATTTTTCGCAAATCTGCTGCTCCAAACGCTTAACCAGAATGGGCTAGGGAAAAAATACACATAACGTTGTAATCGGGCGAGTTTCTACTTTCACACGCAACAGGAATTTTTGGGTTAGGTCAATCCGTTCGCGAGATATGGGAATTTGAAGCCAAGAAATGGTTGAGAAGGCATACAATTTTTCGCAATTCTGCTGATCCAAACGCTTAACCAGAATGTCCTAGGGAAAAAATACACATACCGTTGTAATCGGGCGAGTTCCTACTTTCAGATGCAATAGGAATTTTTGGGTTAGGTCAATCCGTTCGCGAGATATGGGACTTTGAAGCTAAGAAATGGTTGAGAAGACAACAAATTTTTCGCAATTCTGCTGTTCCAAACGCTTAACCAGAATGGGCTAGGGAAAAAATACACATACCGTTGTAATCGGGCGAGTTTCTACTTTCACACGCAACAGGAATTTTTGGGTTAGGTCAATCCGTTCGCGAGATATGGGAGTTTGAAGCTAAGAAATGGTTATGAAGAGAACAAAGTTTTCGCACTTCTGCTGCTCTAAACGCTTAACCAGAATGGCCTTGGGAAAAAATACACCTACCGTTGTAATCGGGCGAGTTTCTACTTTCAGATGCAATAGGAATTTTTGGGTTAGGTTAATCCGTTCGCGAGATATGGGAGTTTGAAGCCAAGAAATGGTTGAGAAGGTAAAACATTTTTCGCAATTCTGCTGCTCCAAACGCTTAACCAGAATGGCCTAGGGAAAAAATACACATACCGTTGTAATCGGGCGAGTTTCTACTTTCTGGCGCAGCAGGAATTTTTGGGTTTGGTCAATCCGTTCGCGAGATATGGGACTTTGAAGCTAAGAAATGGTTGAGAAGACAACAAATTTTTCGCAATTCTGCTGCTCCAAACGCTTAACCAGAATGGGCTAGGGAAAAAATACACATACCGTTGTAATCGGGCGAGTTTCTACTTTCACACGCAATAGGAATTTTTGGGTTAGGTCAATCCGTTCGCGAGATACAGGAATTTGAAGCCAAGAAATGGTTGAGAAGGCATACAATTTTTCGCAATTCTGCTGACTCAAACGCTTAACCAGAAAGGCCTAGGCAAAAAATACACATACCGTTGTAATCGGGCGTGTTTCTACTTTCAGATGCAATAGGAATTTTTGGGTTAGGTCAATCCGTTCGCGAGATATGGGAGTTTGAAGCTAAGAAATGGTTAAGAAGAGAACAAAGTTTTCGCACTTCTGCTGCTCCAAACGCTTAACCAGAATGGCCTAGGGAAAAAATACACCTACCGTTGTAATCGGGCGAGTTTCTACTTTCAGATGCAATAGGAATTTTTTGGGTTAGGTTAATCCGTTCGCGAGATATGGGAGTTTGAAGCCAAGAAATGGTTGAGAAGGCAAAACATTTTTCGCAATTCTGCTGCTCCAAACGCTTAACCAGAATGGGCTATGGAAAAAATACACATACCGTTGTAATCGAGCGAGTTTCTACTTTCAGATGCAACAGGAATTTTTGGATTAGGTCAATCCGTTCGCGAGATATGGGAGTTTGATGCCAAGAAATGGTTGAGAAGGCAAAAAATTTTTCGCAATTCTGCTGACCCAAACGCTTAACCAGAAAGGCCTAGGGAAAAAATACACATACCGTTGTAATCGGGCGAGTTTCTACTTTCTGGCGCAGCAGGAATTTTTGGGTTTGGTCAATCCGTTCGCGAGATATTGGACTTTGAAGCTAAGAAATGGTTGAGAAGACAACAAATTTTTCGCAATTCTGCTGCTCCAAACGCTTAACCAGAATGGGCTAGGGAAAAAATACACATACCGTTGTAATCGGACGAGTTTCTACTTTCACACGCAACAGGAATTTTTGGGTTAGGTCAATCCGTTCGCGAGATATGGGAATTTGAAGCCAAGAAATGGTTGAGAAGGCATACAATTTTTCGCAATTCTGCTGCTCCACACGCTTAACCAGAATGGGCTATGGAAAAAATACACATACCGTTGTAATCGGGCGAGTTTCTACTTTCAGATGCAACAGGATTTTTTGGATTAGGTCAATCCGTTCGCGAGATATGGGAGTTTGATGCCAAGAAATGGTTGAGAAGGCAAAAAATTTTTCGCAATTCTGCTGACCCAAACGCTTAACCAGAAAGGCCTAGGGAAAAAATACACATACCGTTGTAATCGGGCGAGTTTCTACTTTCAGATGCAATAGGAATTTTTGGGTTAGGTCAATCCGTTCGCGAGATATGGGAGTTTGAAACCAAGAAATGGTTGAGAAGGCAAAACATTTTTCGCAATTCTGCAGCTCCAAACGCTTAACCAGAATGGCCTAGGGAAAAAATTCGCATACCGTTGTAATCGGGCGAATTTCTACTTTCAGACGCAGCAGGAATTTTTGGGTTCGGTCAATCCGTTCGCGAGATATGGGACTTTGAAGCCAAGAAATGGTTGAGAAGGCATAAAATTTTTCGCAATTCTGCTGCTCCAAACGCTTAACCAGAATGGGCTATGGAAAAAATACACATACCGTTGTAATCGGGCGAGTTTCTACTTTCAGATGCAACAGGAATTTTTGGATTAGGTCAATCCGTTCGCGAGATATGGGAGTTTGATGCCAAGAAATGGTTGAGAAGGCAAAAAATTTTTCGCAATTCTGCTGACCCAAACGCTTAACCAGAAAGGCCTAGGGAAAAAATACACATACCGTTGTAATCGGGCGAGTTTCTACTTTCAGATGCAATAGGAATTTTTTGGTTAGGTCAATCCGTTCGCGAGATATGGGAGTTTGAAGCCAAGAAATGGTTGAGAAGGCAAAACATTTTTCGCAATTCTGCTGCTCCAAACGCTTAACCAGAATGGCCTAGGGAAAAAATACACATACCGTTGTAATCGGGCGAGTTTCTACCTTCTGGCGCAGCAGGAATTTTTGGGTTTGGTCAATCCGTTCGCGAGATATGGGACTTTGAAGCTAAGAAATGGTTGAGAAGACAACAAATTTTTCGCAAATCTGCTGCTCCAAACGCTTAACCAGAATGGGCTAGGGAAAAAATACACATAACGTTGTAATCGGGCGAGTTTCTACTTTCACACGCAACAGGAATTTTTGGGTTAGGTCAATCCGTTCGCGAGATATGGGAATTTGAAGCCAAGAAATGGTTGAGAAGGCATACAATTTTTCGCAATTCTGCTGATCCAAACGCTTAACCAGAATGTCCTAGGGAAAAAATACACCTACCGTTGTAATCGGGCGAGTTTCTACTTTCAGATGCAATAGGAATTTTTTGGGTTAGGTTAATCCGTTCGCGAGATATGGGAGTTTGAAGCCAAGAAATGGTTGAGAAGGCAAAACATTTTTCGCAATTCTGCTGCTCCAAACGCTTAACCAGAATGGGCTATGGAAAAAATTCACATACCGTTGTAATCGAGCGAGTTTCTACTTTCAGATGCAACAGGAATTTTTGGATTAGGTCAATCCGTTCGCGAGATATGGGAGTTTGATGCCAAGAAATGGTTGAGAAGGCAAAAAATTTTTCGCAATTCTGCTGACCCAAACGCTTAACCAGAAAGGCCTAGGGAAAAAATACACATACGGTTGTAATCGGGCGAGTTTCTACTTTCAGATGCAATAGGAATTTTTGGGTTAGGTCAATCCGTTCGCGAGATATGGGAGTTTGAAGCTAAGAAATGGTTAAGAAGAGAACAAAGTTTTCGCACTTCTACTGCTCCAAACGCTTAACCAGAATGGCCTAGGGAAAAAATACACATACCGTTGTAATCGGGCGAGTTTCTACTTTCAGATGCAATAGGAATTTTTGGGTTAGGTCAATCCGTTCGCGAGATATGGAATTTGAAGCTAAGAAATGGTTGAGAAGACAACAAATTTTTCGCAATTCTGCTGTTCCAAACGCTTAACCAGAATGGGCTAGGGAAAAAATACACATACCGTTGTAATCGGGCGAGTTTCTACTTTCACACGCAACAGGAATTTTTGGGTTAGGTCAATCCGTTCGCGAGATATGGGAGTTTGAAGCTAAGAAATGGTTAAGAAGAGAACAAAGTTTTCGCACTTCTGCTGCTCTAAACGCTTAACCAGAATGGCCTAGGGAAAAAATACACCTACCGTTGTAATCGGGCGAGTTTCTACTTTCACACGCAGCAGGAATTTTTGGGTTTGGTCAATCCGTTCGCGAGATATGGGACTTTGAAGCTAAGAAATGGTTGAGAAGACAACAAATTTTTCGCAATTCTGCTGCTCCAAACGCTTAACCAGAATGGGCTAGGGAAAAAATACACATACCGTTGTAATCGGGCGAGTTTCTACTTTCACACGCAATAGGAATTTTTGCGTTAGGTCAATCCGTTCGCGAGATATGGGAATTTGAAGCCAAGAAATGGTCGAGAAGGCATACAATTTTTCGCAATTCTGTTGATCCAAACGCTTAACCAGAAAGGCCTAGGCAAAAAATACACATACCGTTGTAATCGGGCGTGTTTCTACTTTCAGGTGCAATAGGAATTTTTGGGTTAGGTCAATCCGTTCGCGAGATATGGGAGTTTGAAGCTAAGAAATGGTTAAGAAGAGAACAAAGTTTTCGCACTTCTGCTGCTCCAAACGCTTAACCAGAATGGCCTAGGGAAAAAATACACCTACCGTTGTAATCGGGCGAGTTTCTACTTTCAGATGCAATAGGAATTTTTTGGGTTAGGTTAATCCGTTCGCGAGATATGGGAGTTTGAAGCCAAGAAATGGTTGAGAAGGCAAAACATTTTTCGCAATTCTGCTGCTCCAAACGCTTAACCAGAATGGGCTATGGAAAAAATTCACATACCGTTGTAATCGAGCGAGTTTCTACTTTCAGATGCAACAGGAATTTTTGGATTAGGTCAATCCGTTCGCGAGATATGGGAGTTTGATGCCAAGAAATGGTTGAGAAGGCAAAAAATTTTTCGCAATTCTGCTGACCCAAACGCTTAACCAGAAAGGCCTAGGGAAAAAATACACATACGGTTGTAATCGGGCGAGTTTCTACTTTCAGATGCAATAGGAATTTTTGGGTTAGGTCAATCCGTTCGCGAGATATGGGAGTTTGAAGCTAAGAAATGGTTAAGAAGAGAACAAAGTTTTCGCACTTCTACTGCTCCAAACGCTTAACCAGAATGGCCTAGGGAAAAAATACACATACCGTTGTAATCGGGCGAGTTTCTACTTTCAGATGCAATAGGAATTTTTGGGTTAGGTCAATCCGTTCGCGAGATATGGAATTTGAAGCTAAGAAATGGTTAAGAAGAGAACAAAGTTTTCGCACTTCTGCTGCTCCAAACGCTTAACCAGAATGGCCTAGGGAAAAAATACACCTACCGTTGTAATCGGGCGAGTTTCTACTTTCAGATGCAATAGGAATTTTTGGGTTAGGTTAATCCGTTCGCGAGATATGGGAGTTTGAAGCCAAGAAATGGTTGAGAAGGCAAAACATTTTTCGCAATTCTGCTGCTCCAAACGCTTAACCAGAATGGCCTAGGGAAAAAATACACATACCGTTGTAATCGGGCGAGTTTCTACTTTCTGGCGCAGCAGGAATTTTTGGGTTTGGTCAATCCGTTCGCGAGATATTGGACTTTGAAGCTAAGAAATGGTTGAGAAGACAACAAATTTTTCGCAATTCTGCTGCTCCAAACGCTTAACCAGAATGGGCTAGGGAAAAAATACACATACCGTTGTAATCGGGCGAGTTTCTACTTTCACACGCAACAGGAATTTTTGCGTTAGGTCAATCCGTTCGCGAGATATGGGAATTTGAAGCCAAGAAATGGTCGAGAAGGCATACAATTTTTCGCAATTCTGTTGATCCAAACGCTTAACCAGAATGGCCTAGGGAAAAAATACACATACCGTTGTAATCGGGCGAGTTTCTACTTTCTGGCGCAGCAGGAATTTTTGGGTTTGGTCAATCCGTTCGCGAGATATGGGACTTTGAAGCTAAGAAATGGTTGAGAAGACAACAAATTTTTCGCAATTCTGCTGCTCCAAACGCTTAACCAGAATGGGCTAGGGAAGAAATACACATACCGTTGTAATCGGGCGAGTTTCTACTTTCTGGCGCAGCAGGAATTTTTGGGTTTGGTCAATCCGTTCGCGAGATATGGGACTTTGAAGCTAAGAAATGGTTGAGAAGACAACAAATTTTTCGCAATTCTGCTGCTCCAAACGCTTAACCAGAATGGGCTAGGGAAAAAATACACATACCGTTGTAATCGGGCGAGTTTCTACTTTCACACGCAATAGGAATTTTTGGGTTAGGTCAATCCGTTCGCGAGATACAGGAATTTGAAGCCAAGAAATGGTTGAGAAGGCATACAATTTTTCGCAATTCTGCTGACTCAAACGCTTAACCAGAAAGGCCTAGGCAAAAAATACACATACCGTTGTAATCGGGCGTGTTTCTACTTTCAGATGCAATAGGAATTTTTGGGTTAGGTCAATCCGTTCGCGAGATATGGGAGTTTGAAGCTAAGAAATGGTTAAGAAGAGAACAAAGTTTTCGCACTTCTGCTGCTCCAAACGCTTAACCAGAATGGCCTAGGGAAAAAATACACCTACCGTTGTAATCGGGCGAGTTTCTACTTTCAGATGCAATAGGAATTTTTTGGGTTAGGTTAATCCGTTCGCGAGATATGGGAGTTTGAAGCCAAGAAATGGTTGAGAAGGCAAAACATTTTTCGCAATTCTGCTGCTCCAAACGCTTAACCAGAATGGCCTAGGGAAAAAATACACATACCGTTGTAATCGGGCGAGTTTCTACTTTCTGGCGCAGCAGGAATTTTTGGGTTTGGTCAATCCGTTCGCGAGATATGGGACTTTGAAGCTAAGAAATGGTTGAGAAGACAACAAATTTTTCGCATTTCTGCTGCTCCAAACGCTTAACCAGAATGGGCTAGGGAAAAAATACACATACCGTTGTAATCGGGCGAGTTTCTACTTTCACACGCAACAGGAATTTTTGGGTTAGGTCAATCCGTTCGCGAGATATGGGAATTTGAAGCCAAGAAATGGTTGAGAAGGCATACAATTTTTCGCAATTCTGCTGACTCAAACGCTTAACCAGAAAGGCTTAGGGAAAAAATACACATACCGTTGTAATCGGGCGAGTTTCTACTTTCAGATGCAATAGGAATTTTTGGGTTAGGTTAATCCGTTCGCGAGATATGGGAGTTTGAAGCCAAGAAATGGTTGAGAAGGCAAAACATTTTTCGCAATTCTGCTGCTCCAAACGCTTAACCAGAATGGCCTAGGGAAAAAATACACATACCGTTGTAATCGGGCGAGTTTCTACTTTCTGGCGAAGCAGGAATTTTTGGGTTTGGTCAATCCGTTCGCGAGATATGGGACTTTGAAGCTAAGAAATGGTTGAGAAGACAACAAATTTTTCGCAATTCTGCTGCTCCAAACGCTTAACCAGAATGGGCTAGGGAAAAAATACACATACCGTTGTAATCGGGCGAGTTTCTACTTTCAGCTGCAACAGGAATTTTTGGGTTAGGGCAATCCGTTCGCGAGATATGGGAATTTGAAGCCAAGAAATGGTTGAGAAGGCATAAAATTTTTCGCAATTCTGCTGCTCCAAACGCTTAACCAGAATGGGCTATGGAAAAAATACACATACCGTTGTAATCGGGCGAGTTTCTACTTTCAGATGCAACAGGAATTTTTGGATTAGGTCAATCCGTTCGCGAGATATGTGAGTTTGATGCCAAGAAATGGTTGAGAAGGCAAAAATTTTTTCGCAATTCTGCTGACCCAAACGCTTAACCAGAAAGGCCTAGGGAAAAAATACACATACCGTTGTAATCGGGCGAGTTTCTACTTTCAGATGCAATAGGAATTTTTGGGTTAGGTCAATCCGTTCGCGAGATATGGGAGTTTGAAGCCAAGAAATGGTTGAGAAGGCAAAACATTTTTCGCAATTCTGCTGCTCCAAACGCTTAACCAGAATGGCCTAGGGAAAAAATACACATACCGTTGTAATCGGGCGAGTTTCTACCTTCTGGCGCAGCAGGAATTTTTGGGTTTGGTCAATCCGTTCGCGAGATATGGGACTTTGAAGCTAAGAAATGGTTGAGAAGACAACAAATTTTTCGCAAATCTGCTGCTCCAAACGCTTAACCAGAATGGGCTAGGGAAAAAATACACATAACGTTGTAATCGGGCGAGTTTCTACTTTCACACGCAACAGGAATTTTTGGGTTAGGTCAATCCGTTCGCGAGATATGGGAATTTGAAGCCAAGAAATGGTTGAGAAGGCATACAATTTTTCGCAATTCTGCTGATCCAAACGCTTAACCAGAATGTCCTAGGGAAAAAATACACATACCGTTGTAATCGGGCGAGTTCCTACTTTCAGATGCAATAGGAATTTTTGGGTTAGGTCAATCCGTTCGCGAGATATGGGACTTTGAAGCTAAGAAATGGTTGAGAAGACAACAAATTTTTCGCAATTCTGCTGTTCCAAACGCTTAACCAGAATGGGCTAGGGAAAAAATACACATACCGTTGTAATCGGGCGTGTTTCTACTTTCAGGTGCAATAGGAATTTTTGGGTTAGGTCAATCCGTTCGCGAGATATGGGAGTTTGAAGCTAAGAAATGGTTAAGAAGAGAACAAAGTTTTCGCACTTCTGCTGCTCCAAACGCTTAACCAGAATGGCCTAGGGAAAAAATACACCTACCGTTGTAATCGGGCGAGTTTCTACTTTCAGATGCAATAGGAATTTTTTGGGTTAGGTTAATCCGTTCGCGAGATATGGGAGTTTGAAGCCAAGAAATGGTTGAGAAGGCAAAACATTTTTCGCAATTCTGCTGCTCCAAACGCTTAACCAGAATGGGCTATGGAAAAAATACACATACCGTTGTAATCGAGCGAGTTTCTACTTTCAGATGCAACAGGAATTTTTGGATTAGGTCAATCCGTTCGCGAGATATGGGAGTTTGATGCCAAGAAATGGTTGAGAAGGCAAAAAATTTTTCGCAATTCTGCTGACCCAAACGCTTAACCAGAAAGGCCTAGGGAAAAAATACACATACGGTTGTAATCGGGCGAGTTTCTACTTTCAGATGCAATAGGAATTTTTGGGTTAGGTCAATCCGTTCGCGAGATATGGGAGTTTGAAGCTAAGAAATGGTTAAGAAGAGAACAATGTTTTCGCACTTCTACTGCTCCAAACGCTTAACCAGAATGGCCTAGGGAAAAAATACACATACCGTTGTAATCGGGCGAGTTTCTACTTTCAGATGCAATAGGAATTTTTGGGTTAGGTCAATCCGTTCGCGAGATATGGAATTTGAAGCTAAGAAATGGTTAAGAAGAGAACAAAGTTTTCGCACTTCTGCTGCTCCAAACGCTTAACCAGAATGGCCTAGGGAAAAAATACACCTACCGTTGTAATCGGGCGAGTTTCTACTTTCAGATGCAATAGGAATTTTTGGGTTAGGTTAATCCGTTCGCGGGATATGGGAGTTTGAAGCCAGGAAATGGTTGAGAAGGCAAAACATTTTTCGCAATTCTGCTGCTCCAAACGCTTAACCAGAATGGCCTAGGGAAAAAATACACATACCGTTGTAATCGGGCGAGTTTCTACTTTCTGGCGCAGCAGGAATTTTTGGGTTTGGTCAATCCGTTCGCGAGATATTGGACTTTGAAGCTAAGAAATGGTTGAGAAGACAACAAATTTTTCGCAATTCTGCTGCTCCAAACGCTTAACCAGAATGGGCTAGGGAAAAAATACACATACCGTTGTAATCGGGCGAGTTTCTACTTTCACACGCAACAGGAATTTTTGCGTTAGGTCAATCCGTTCGCGAGATATGGGAATTTGAAGCCAAGAAATGGTCGAGAAGGCATACAATTTTTCGCAATTCTGTTGATCCAAACGCTTAACCAGAATGGCCTAGGGAAAAAATACACATACCGTTGTAATCGGGCGAGTTTCTACTTTCTGGCGCAGCAGGAATTTTTGGGTTTGGTCAATCCGTTCGCGAGATATGGGACTTTGAAGCTAAGAAATGGTTGAGAAGACAACAAATTTTTCGCAATTCTGCTGCTCCAAACGCTTAACCAGAATGGGCTAGGGAAAAAATACACATACCGTTGTAATCGGGCGAGTTTCTACTTTCACACGCAATAGGAATTTTTGGGTTAGGTCAATCCGTTCGCGAGATACAGGAATTTGAAGCCAAGAAATGGTTGAGAAGGCATACAATTTTTCGCAATTCTGCTGACTCAAACGCTTAACCAGAAAGGCCTAGGCAAAAAATACACATACCGTTGTAATCGGGCGTGTTTCTACTTTCAGATGCAATAGGAATTTTTGGGTTAGGTCAATCCGTTCGCGAGATATGGGAGTTTGAAGCTAAGAAATGGTTAAGAAGAGAACAAAGTTTTCGCACTTCTGCTGCTCCAAACGCTTAACCAGAATGGCCTAGGGAAAAAATACACCTACCGTTGTAATCGGGCGAGTTTCTACTTTCAGATGCAATAGGAATTTTTTGGGTTAGGTTAATCCGTTCGCGAGATATGGGAGTTTGAAGCCAAGAAATGGTTGAGAAGGCAAAACATTTTTCGCAATTCTGCTGCTCCAAACGCTTAACCAGAATGGCCTAGGGAAAAAATACACATACCGTTGTAATCGGGCGAGTTTCTACTTTCTGGCGCAGCAGGAATTTTTGGGTTTGGTCAATCCGTTCGCGAGATATGGGACTTTGAAGCTAAGAAATGGTTGAGAAGACAACAAATTTTTCGCATTTCTGCAGCTCCAAACGCTTAACCAGAATGGGCTAGGGAAAAAATACACATACCGTTGTAATCGGGCGAGTTTCTACTTTCACACGCAACAGGAATTTTTGGGTTAGGTCAATCCGTTCGCGAGATATGGGAATTTGAAGCCAAGAAATGGTTGAGAAGGCATACAATTTTTCGCAATTCTGCTGACTCAAACGCTTAACCAGAAAGGCTTAGGGAAAAAATACACATACCGTTGTAATCGGGCGAGTTTCTACTTTCAGATGCAATAGGAATTTTTGGGTTAGGTTAATCCGTTCGCGAGATATGGGAGTTTGAAGCCAAGAAATGGTTGAGAAGGCAAAACATTTTTCGCAATTCTGCTGCTCCAAACGCTTAACCAGAATGGCCTAGGGAAAAAATACACATACCGTTGTAATCGGGCGAGTTTCTACTTTCTGGCGCAGCAGGAATTTTTGGGTTTGGTCAATCCGTTCGCGAGATATGGGACTTTGAAGCTAAGAAATGGTTGAGAAGACAACAAATTTTTCGCAATTCTGCTGCTCCAAACGCTTAACCAGAATGGGCTAGGGAAAAAATACACATACCGTTGTAATCGGGCGAGTTTCTACTTTCAGCTGCAACAGGAATTTTTGGGTTAGGTCAATCCGTTCGCGAGATATGGGAATTTGAAGCCAAGAAATGGTTGAGAAGGCATAAAATTTTTCGCAATTCTGCTGCTCCAAACGCTTAACCAGAATGGGCTATGGAAAAAATACACATACCGTTGTAATCGGGCGAGTTTCTACTTTCAGATGCAACAGGAATTTTTGGATTAGGTCAATCCGTTCGCGAGATATGTGAGTTTGATGCCAAGAAATGGTTGAGAAGGCAAAAAATTTTTCGCAATTCTGCTGACCCAAACGCTTAACCAGAAAGGCCTAGGGAAAAAATACACATACCGTTGTAATCGGGCGAGTTTCTACTTTCAGATGCAATAGGAATTTTTGGGTTAGGTCAATCCGTTCGCGAGATATGGGAGTTTGAAGCCAAGAAATGGTTGAGAAGGCAAAACATTTTTCGCAATTCTGCTGCTCCAAACGCTTAACCAGAATGGCCTAGGGAAAAAATACACATACCGTTGTAATCGGGCGAGTTTCTACCTTCTGGCGCAGCAGGAATTTTTGGGTTTGGTCAATCCGTTCGCGAGATATGGGACTTTGAAGCTAAGAAATGGTTGAGAAGACAACAAATTTTTCGCAAATCTGCTGCTCCAAACGCTTAACCAGAATGGGCTAGGGAAAAAATACACATAACGTTGTAATCGGGCGAGTTTCTACTTTCACACGCAACAGGAATTTTTGGGTTAGGTCAATCCGTTCGCGAGATATGGGAATTTGAAGCCAAGAAATGGTTGAGAAGGCATACAATTTTTCGCAATTCTGCTGATCCAAACGCTTAACCAGAATGTCCTAGGGAAAAAATACACATACCGTTGTAATCGGGCGAGTTCCTACTTTCAGATGCAATAGGAATTTTTGGGTTAGGTCAATCTGTTCGCGAGATATGGGAGTTTGAAGCTAAGAAATGGTTAAGAAGAGAACAAAGTTTTCGCACTTCTGCTGCTCCAAACGCTTAACCAGAATGGCCTAGGGAGAAAATACACCTACCGTTGTAATCGGGCGAGTTTCTACTTTCAGATGCAATAGGAATTTTTGGGTTAGGTTAATCCGTTCGCGAGATATGGGAGTTTGAAGCCAAGAAATGGTTGAGAAGGTAAAACATTTTTCGCAATTCTGCTGCTCCAAACGCTTAACCAGAATGGCCTAGGGAAAAAATACACATACCGTTGTAATCGGGCGAGTTTCTACTTTCTGGCGCAGCAGGAATTTTTGGGTTTGGTCAATCCGTTCGCGAGATATGGGACTTTGAAGCTAAGAAATGGTTGAGAAGACAACAAATTTTTCGCAATTCTGCTGCTCCAAACGCTTAACCAGAATGGGCTAGGGAAAAAATACACATACCGTTGTAATCGGGCGAGTTTCTACTTTCACACGCAATAGGAATTTTTGGGTTAGGTCAATCCGTTCGCGAGATACAGGAATTTGAAGCCAAGAAATGGTTGAGAAGGCATACAATTTTTCGCAATTCTGCTGACTCAAACGCTTAACCAGAAAGGCCTAGGCAAAAAATACACATACCGTTGTAATCGGGCGTGTTTCTACTTTCAGATGCAATAGGAATTTTTGGGTTAGGTCAATCCGTTCGCGAGATATGGGAGTTTGAAGCTAAGAAATGGTTAAGAAGAGAACAAAGTTTCGCACTTCTGCTGCTCCAAACGCTTAACCAGAATGGCCTAGGGAAAAAATACACCTACCGTTGTAATCGGGCGAGTTTCTACTTTCAGATGCAATAGGAATTTTTTGGGTTAGGTTAATCCGTTCGCGAGATATGGGAGTTTGAAGCCAAGAAATGGTTGAGAAGGCAAAACATTTTTCGCAATTCTGCTGCTCCAAACGCTTAACCAGAATGGGCTATGGAAAAAATACACATACCGTTGTAATCGAGCGAGTTTCTACTTTCAGATGCAACAGGAATTTTTGGATTTGGTCAATCCGTTCGCGAGATATGGGAGTTTGAAGCTAAGAAATGGTTAAGAAGAGAACAAAGTTTTCGCACTTCTACTGCTCCAAACGCTTAACCAGAATGGCCTAGGGAAAAAATACACATACCGTTGTAATCGGGCGAGTTTCTACTTTCAGATGCAATAGGAATTTTTGGGTTAGGTCAATCCGTTCGCGAGATATGGAATTTGAAGCTAAGAAATGGTTAAGAAGAGAACAAAGTTTTCGCACTTCTGCTGCTCCAAACGCTTAACCAGAATGGCCTAGGGAAAAAATACACCTACCGTTGTAATCGGGCGAGTTTCTACTTTCAGATGCAATAGGAATTTTTGGGTTAGGTTAATCCGTTCGCGAGATATGGGAGTTTGAAGCCAAGAAATGGTTGAGAAGGCAAAACATTTTTCGCAATTCTGCTGCTCCAAACGCTTAACCAGAATGGCCTAGGGAAAAAATACACATACCGTTGTAATCGGGCGAGTTTCTACTTTCTGGCGCAGCAGGAATTTTTGGGTTTGGTCAATCCGTTCGCGAGATATTGGACTTTGAAGCTAAGAAATGGTTGAGAAGACAACAAATTTTTCGCAATTCTGCTGCTCCAAACGCTTAACCAGAATGGGCTAGGGAAAAAATACACATACCGTTGTAATCGGACGAGTTTCTACTTTCACACGCAACAGGAATTTTTGGGTTAGGTCAATCCGTTCGCGAGATATGGGAATTTGAAGCCAAGAAATGGTTGAGAAGGCATACAATTTTTCGCAATTCTGCTGATCCAAACGCTTAACCAGAATGGGCTAGGGAAAAAATACACATAACGTTGTAATCGGGCGAGTTTCTACTTTCACACGCAACAGGAATTTTTGGGTTAGGTCAATCCGTTCGCGAGATATGGGAATTTGAAGCCAAGAAATGGTTGAGAAGGCATACAATTTTTCGCAATTCTGCTGATCCAAACGCTTAACCAGAATGTCCTAGGGAAAAAATACACATACCGTTTTAATCGGGCGAGTTCCTACTTTCAGATGCAATAGGAATTTTTGGGTTAGGTCAATCCGTTCGCGAGATATGGGACTTTGAAGCTAAGAAATGGTTGAGAAGACAACAAATTTTTCGCAATTCTGCTGTTCCAAACGCTT
Source organism: Ptiloglossa arizonensis (assembly GCF_051014685.1). Taxonomy (NCBI): domain Eukaryota; kingdom Metazoa; phylum Arthropoda; class Insecta; order Hymenoptera; family Colletidae; genus Ptiloglossa; species Ptiloglossa arizonensis. Next base: position 371,161 of record NW_027478810.1, on the reverse strand, counting down.
AACCAGAATGGGCTAGGGAAAAAATACACATACCGTTGTAATCGGGCGAGTTTCTACTTTCACACGCAACAGGAATTTTTGGGTTAGGTCAATCTGTTCGCGAGATATGGGAGTTTGAAGCTAAGAAATGGTTAAGAAGAGAACAAAGTTTTCGCACTTCTGCTGCTCTAAACGCTTAACCAGAATGGCCTAGGGAAAAAATACACCTACCGTTGTAATCGGGCGAGTTTCTACTTTCAGATGCAATAGGAATTTTTGGGTTAGGTTAATCCGTTCGCGAGATATGGGAGTTTGAAGCCAAGAAATGGTTGAGAAGGTAAAACATTTTTCGCAATTCTGCTGCTCCAAACGCTTAACCAGAATGGCCTAGGGAAAAAATACACATACCGTTGTAATCGGGCGAGTTTCTACTTTCTGGCGCAGCAGGAATTTTTGGGTTTGGTCAATCCGTTCGCGAGATATGGGACTTTGAAGCTAAGAAATGGTTGAGAAGACAACAAATTTTTCGCAATTCTGCTGCTCCAAACGCTTAACCAGAATGGGCTAGGGAAAAAATACACATACCGTTGTAATCGGGCGAGTTTCTACTTTCACACGCAATAGGAATTTTTGGGTTAGGTCAATCCGTTCGCGAGATACAGGAATTTGAAGCCAAGAAATGGTTGAGAAGGCATACAATTTTTCGCAATTCTGCTGACTCAAACGCTTAACCAGAAAGGCCTAGGCAAAAAATACACATACCGTTGTAATCGGGCGTGTTTCTACTTTCAGATGCAATAGGAATTTTTGGGTTAGGTCAATCCGTTCGCGAGATATGGGAGTTTGAAGCTAAGAAATGGTTAAGAAGAGAACAAAGTTTTCGCACTTCTGCTGCTCCAAACGCTTAACCAGAATGGCCTAGGGAAAAAATACACCTACCGTTGTAATCGGGCGAGTTTCTACTTTCAGATGCAATAGGAATTTTTTGGGTTAGGTTAATCCGTTCGCGAGATATGGGAGTTTGAAGCCAAGAAATGGTTGAGAAGGCAAAACATTTTTCGCAATTCTGCTGCTCCAAACGCTTAACCAGAATGGGCTATGGAAAAAATACACATACCGTTGTAATCGAGCGAGTTTCTACTTTCAGATGCAACAGGAATTTTTGGATTTGGTCAATCCGTTCGCGAGATATGGGAGTTTGATGCCAAGAAATGGTTGAGAAGGCAAAAAATTTTTCGCAATTCTGCTGACCCAAACGCTTAACCAGAAAGGCCTAGGGAAAAAATACACATACGGTTGTAATCGGGCGAGTTTCTACTTTCAGATGCAATAGGAATTTTTGGGTTAGGTCAATCCGTTCGCGAGATATGGGAGTTTGAAGCTAAGAAATGGTTAAGAAGAGAACAAAGTTTTCGCACTTCTACTGCTCCAAACGCTTAACCAGAATGGCCTAGGGAAAAAATACACATACCGTTGTAATCGGGCGAGTTTCTACTTTCAGATGCAATAGGAATTTTTGGGTTAGGTCAATCCGTTCGCGAGATATGGAATTTGAAGCTAAGAAATGGTTAAGAAGAGAACAAAGTTTTCGCACTTCTGCTGCTCCAAACGCTTAACCAGAATGGCCTAGGGAAAAAATACACCTACCGTTGTAATCGGGCGAGTTTCTACTTTCAGATGCAATAGGAATTTTTGGGTTAGGTTAATCCGTTCGCGAGATATGGGAGTTTGAAGCCAAGAAATGGTTGAGAAGGCAAAACATTTTTCGCAATTCTGCTGCTCCAAACGCTTAACCAGAATGGCCTAGGGAAAAAATACACATACCGTTGTAATCGGGCGAGTTTCTACTTTCTGGCGCAGCAGGAATTTTTGGGTTTGGTCAATCCGTTCGCGAGATATTGGACTTTGAAGCTAAGAAATGGTTGAGAAGACAACAAATTTTTCGCAATTCTGCTGCTCCAAACGCTTAACCAGAATGGGCTAGGGAAAAAATACACATACCGTTGTAATCGGACGAGTTTCTACTTTCACACGCAACAGGAATTTTTGGGTTAGGTCAATCCGTTCGCGAGATATGGGAATTTGAAGCCAAGAAATGGTTGAGAAGGCATACAATTTTTCGCAATTCTGCTGCTCCACACGCTTAACCAGAATGGGCTATGGAAAAAATACACATACCGTTGTAATCGGGCGAGTTTCTACTTTCACACGCAACAGGAATTTTTGGGTTAGGTCAATCCGTTCGCGAGATATGGGAATTTGAAGCCAAGAAATGGTTGAGAAGGCATACAATTTTTCGCAATTCTGCTGATCCAAACGCTTAACCAGAATGGGCTAGGGAAAAAATACACATAACGTTGTAATCGGGCGAGTTTCTACTTTCACACGCAACAGGAATTTTTGGGTTAGGTCAATCCGTTCGCGAGATATGGGAATTTGAAGCCAAGAAATGGTTGAGAAGGCATACAATTTTTCGCAATTCTGCTGATCCAAACGCTTAACCAGAATGTGCTAGGGAAAAAATACACATACCGTTGTAATCGGGCGAGTTCCTACTTTCAGATGCAATAGGAATTTTTGGGTTAGGTCAATCCGTTCGCGAGATATGGGACTTTGAAGCTAAGAAATGGTTGAGAAGACAACAAATTTTTCGCAATTCTGCTGTTCCAAACGCTTAACCAGAATGGGCTAGGGAAAAAATACACATACCGTTGTAATCGGGCGAGTTTCTACTTTCACACGCAACAGGAATTTTTGGGTTAGGTCAATCTGTTCGCGAGATATGGGAGTTTGAAGCTAAGAAATGGTTAAGAAGAGAACAAAGTTTTCGCACTTCTGCTGCTCTAAACGCTTAACCAGAATGGCCTAGGGAAAAAATACACCTACCGTTGTAATCGGGCGAGTTTCTACTTTCAGATGCAATAGGAATTTTTGGGTTAGGTTAATCCGTTCGTGAGATATGGGAGTTTGAAGCCAAGAAATGGTTGAGAAGGTAAAACATTTTTCGCAATTCTGCTGCTCCAAACGCTTAACCAGAATGGCCTAGGGAAAAAATACACATACCGTTGTAATCGGGCGAGTTTCTACTTTCTGGCGCAGCAGGAATTTTTGGGTTTGGTCAATCCGTTCGCGAGATATGGGACTTTGAAGCTAAGAAATGGTTGAGAAGACAACTAATTTTTCGCAATTCTGCTGCTCCAAACGCTTAACCAGAATGGGCTAGGGAAAAAATACACATACCGTTGTAATCGGGCGAGTTTCTACTTTCACACGCAATAGGAATTTTTGGGTTAGGTCAATCCGTTCGCGACATACAGGAATTTGAAGCCAAGAAATGGTTGAGAAGGCATACAATTTTTCGCAATTCTGCTGACTCAAACGCTTAACCAGAAAGGCCTAGGCAAAAAATACACATACCGTTGTAATCGGGCGTGTTTCTACTTTCAGATGCAATAGGAATTTTTGGGTTAGGTCAATCCGTTCGCGAGATATGGGAGTTTGAAGCTAAGAAATGGTTAAGAAGAGAACAAAGTTTTCGCACTTCTGCTGCTCCAAACGCTTAACCAGAATGGCCTAGGGAAAAAATACACCTACCGTTGTAATCGGGCGAGTTTCTACTTTCAGATGCAATAGGAATTTTTTGGGTTAGGTTAATCCGTTCGCGAGATATGGGAGTTTGAAGCCAAGAAATGGTTGAGAAGGCAAAACATTTTTCGCAATTCTGCTGCTCCAAACGCTTAACCAGAATGGGCTATGGAAAAAATACACATACCGTTGTAATCGAGCGAGTTTCTACTTTCAGATGCAACAGGAATTTTTGGATTTGGTCAATCCGTTCGCGAGATATGGGAGTTTGATGCCAAGAAATGGTTGAGAAGGCAAAAAATTTTTCGCAATTCTGCTGACCCAAACGCTTAACCAGAAAGGCCTAGGGAAAAAATACACATACGGTTGTAATCGGGCGAGTTTCTACTTTCAGATGCAATAGGAATTTTTGGGTTAGGTCAATCCGTTCGCGAGATATGGGAGTTTGAAGCTAAGAAATGGTTAAGAAGAGAACAAAGTTTTCGCACTTCTACTGCTCCAAACGCTTAACCAGAATGGCCTAGGGAAAAAATACACATACCGTTGTAATCGGGCGAGTTTCTACTTTCAGATGCAATAGGAATTTTTGGGTTAGGTCAATCCGTTCGCGAGATATGGAATTTGAAGCTAAGAAATGGTTAAGAAGAGAACAAAGTTTTCGCACTTCTGCTGCTCCAAACGCTTAACCAGAATGGCCTAGGGAAAAAATACACCTACCGTTGTAATCGGGCGAGTTTCTACTTTCAGATGCAATAGGAATTTTTGGGTTAGGTTAATCCGTTCGCGAGATATGGGAGTTTGAAGCCAAGAAATGGTTGAGAAGGCAAAACATTTTTCGCAATTCTGCTGCTCCAAACGCTTAACCAGAATGGCCTAGGGAAAAAATACACATACCGTTGTAATCGGGCGAGTTTCTACTATCTGGCGCAGCAGGAATTTTTGGGTTTGGTCAATCCGTTCGCGAGATATTGGACTTTGAAGCTAAGAAATGGTTGAGAAGACAACAAATTTTTCGCAATTCTGCTGCTCCAAACGCTTAACCAGAATGGGCTAGGGAAAAAATACACATACCGTTGTAATCGGACGAGTTTCTACTTCCACACGCAACAGGAATTTTTGGGTTAGGTCAATCCGTTCGCGAGATATGGGAATTTGAAGCCAAGAAATGGTTGAGAAGGCATACAATTTTTCGCAATTCTGCTGCTCCACACGCTTAACCAGAATGGGCTATGGAAAAAATACACATACCGTTGTAATCGGGCGAGTTTCTACTTTCAGATGCAACAGGAATTTTTGGATTAGGTCAATCCGTTCGCGAGATATGGGAGTTTGATGCCAAGAAATGGTTGAGAAGGCAAAAAATTTTTCGCAATTCTGCTGACCCAAACGCTTAACCAGAAAGGCCTAGGGAAAAAATACACATACCGTTGTAATCGGGCGAGTTTCTACTTTCAGATGCAATAGGAATTTTTGGGTTAGGTCAATCCGTTCGCGAGATATGGGAGTTTGAAACCAAGAAATGGTTGAGAAGGCAAAACATTTTTCGCAATTCTGCAGCTCCAAACGCTTAACCAGAATGGCCTAGGGAAAAAATTCGCATACCGTTGTAATCGGGCGAATTTCTACTTTCAGACGCAGCAGGAATTTTTGGGTTCGGTCAATCCGTTCGCGAGATATGGGACTTTGAAGCTAAGAAATGGTTGAGAAGACAACAAATTTTTCGCAATTCTGCTGCTCCAAACGCTTAACCAGAATGGGCTAGGGAAAAAATACACATACCGTTGTAATCGGGCGAGTTTCTACTTTCACACGCAACAGGAATTTTTGCGTTAGGTCAATCCGTTCGCGAGATATGGGAATTTGAAGCCAAGAAATGGTCGAGAAGGCATACAATTTTTCGCAATTCTGTTGATCCAAACGCTTAACCAGAATGGCCTAGGGAAAAAATACACATACCGTTGTAATCGGGCGAGTTTCTACTTTCTGGCGCAGCAGGAATTTTTGGGTTTGGTCAATCCGTTCGCGAGATATGGGACTTTGAAGCTAAGAAATGGTTGAGAAGACAACAAATTTTTCGCAATTCTGCTGCTCCAAACGCTTAACCAGAATGGGCTAGGGAAGAAATACACATACCGTTGTAATCGGGCGATTTTCTACTTTCACACGCAACAGGAATTTTTGGGTTAGGTCAATCCGTTCGCGAGATATGGGAGTTTGAAGCCAAGAAATGGTTGAGAAGGCAAAAAATTTTTCGCAATTCTGCTGCTCCAAACGCTTAACCAGAATGGCCTAGGGAAAAAATACACATACCGTTGTAATCGGGCGAGTTTCTACTTTCAGATGCAATAGGAATTTTTGGGTTAGGTCAATCCGTTCGCGAGATATGGGACTTTGAAGCTAAGAAATGGTTGAGAAGGCAAAACATTTTTCGCAATTCTGCTGCTCCAAACGCTTAACCAGAATGGCCTAGGAAAAAAATACACATTCCGTTGTAATCGGGCGAGTTTCTACTTTCACACGCAACAGGAATTTTTGGGTTAGGTCAATCCGTTCGCGAGATATGGGAGTTTGAAGACAAGAAATGGTTGAGAAGGCATACAATTTTTCGCAATTCTGCTGATCCAAACGCTTAACCAGAATGGCCTAGGGAAAAAATACACATACCGTTGTAATCGGGCGAGTTTCTGCTTTCAGATGCAATAGGAATTTTTGGGTTAGGTCAATCCGTTCGCGAGATATGGGAGTTTGAAGCCAAGAAATGGTTGAGAAGGCATACAATTTTTCGCAATTCTGCTGCTCCAAACGCTTAACCAGAATGGCCTAGGGAAAAAATACGCATACCGCTGTAATCGGGCGAGTTACTACTTTCAGACGCAGCAGGAATTTGGGTTCGGTCAATCCGTTCGCGAGATACGGGACATTGAAGCTAAGAAATGGTTGAGAGGACAACAAATTTTTCGCAATTCTGCTGCTCCAAACGCTTAACCAGAAAGGGCTAGGGAAAAAATACACATACCGTTGTAATCGGGCGAGTTTCTACTTTCAGATGCAACAGGAATTTTTGGGTTAGGTCAATCCGTTCGCGACATATGGGAGTTTGAAGCCAAGAAATGGTTGAGAAGGCAAAACATTTTTCGCAATTCTGCTGCTCCAAACGCTTAACCAGAATGGCCTAGGGAAAAAATACGCATACCGTTGTAATCGGGCGAGTTTCTACTTTCTGGCGCAGCAGGAATTTTTGGGTTTGTTCAATCCGTTCGCGAGATATGGGACTTTGAAGCTAAGAAATGGTTGAGAAGGCAACAAATTTTTCGCAATTCTGCTGCTCCAAACGCTTAACCGGAATGGGCCAGGGAAAAAATACACAGACCGTCGTAATCGGGCGAGTTTCTACTTTCGCACGCAACAGGAATTTTTGGGATAGCTCAATCCGTTCGCGAGATATGGGAGTTTGAAGCCAAGAAATGGTTGAGAAGGCAAAAAATTTTTCGCAATTCTGCTGCTTCAAACGCTTAAGCAGAATATCCTAGGGAAAAAATACACATACCGTTGTAATCGGGCGAGTTTCTACTTTCACACGCAACAGGAATTTTTGCGTTAGGTCAATCCGTTCGCGAGATATGGGAATTTGAAGCCAAGAAATGGTCGAGAAGGCATACAATTTTTCGCAATTCTGTTGATCCAAACGCTTAACCAGAATGGCCTAGGGAAAAAATACACATACCGTTGTAATCGGGCGAGTTTCTACTTTCAGATGCAACAGGAATTTTTGGATTTGGTCAATCCGTTCGCGAGATATGGGACTTTGAAGCTAAGAAATGGTTGAGAAGACAACAAATTTTTCGCAATTCTGCTGCTCCAAACGCTTAACCAGAATGGGCTAGGGAAGAAATACACATACCGTTGTAATCGGGCGATTTTCTACTTTCACACGCAACAGGAATTTTTGGGTTAGGTCAATCCGTTCGCGAGATATGGGAGTTTGAAGCCAAGAAATGGTTGAGAAGGCAAAAAATTTTTCGCAATTCTGCTGCTCCAAACGCTTAACCAGAATGGCCTAGGGAAAAAATACACATACCGTTGTAATCGGGCGAGTTTCTACTTTCAGATGCAATAGGAATTTTTGGGTTAGGTCAATCCGTTCGCGAGATATGGGACTTTGAAGCTAAGAAATGGTTGAGAAGGCAAAACATTTTTCGCAATTCTGCTGCTCCAAACGCTTAACCAGAATGGCCTAGGGAAAAAATACACATTCCGTTGTAATCGGGCGAGTTTCTACTTTCACACGCAACAGGAATTTTTGGGTTAGGTCAATCCGTTCGCGAGATATGGGAGTTTGAAGACAAGAAATGGTTGAGAAGGCATACAATTTTTCGCAATTCTGCTGATCCAAACGCTTAACCAGAATGGCCTAGGGAAAAAATACACATACCGTTGTAATCGGGCGAGTTTCTACTTTCAGATGCAATAGGAATTTTTGGGTTAGGTCAATCCGTTCGCGAGATATGGGAGTTTGAAGCCAAGAAATGGTTGAGAAGGCATACAATTTTTCGCAATTCTGCTGCTCCAAACGCTTAACCAGAATGGCCTAGGGAAAAAATACGCATACCGCTGTAATCGGGCGAGTTACTACTTTCAGACGCAGCAGGAATTTTTGGGTTCGGTCAATCCGTTCGCGAGATACGGGACATTGAAGCTAAGAAATGGTTGAGAGGACAACAAATTTTTCGCAATTCTGCTGCTCCAAACGCTTAACCAGAAAGGGCTAGGGAAAAAATACACATACCGTTGTAATCGGGCGAGTTTCTACTTTCAGATGCAATAGGAATTTTTGGGTTAGGTCAATCCGTTCGCGAGATATGGGAGTTTGAAGCTAAGAAATGTTTAAGAAGAGATCAAAGTTTTCGCACTTCTACTGCTCCAAACGCTTACCCAGAATGGCCTAGGGAAAAAATACACCTACCGTTGTAATCGGGCGAGTTTCTACTTTCAGATGCAATAGGAATTTTTGGGTTAGGTTAATCCGTTCGCGAGATATGGGAGTTTGAAGCCAAGAAATGGTTGAGAAGGCAAAACATTTTTCGCAATTTTGCTGCTCCAAACGCTTAACCAGAATGGCCTAGGGAAAAATACACATACCGTTGTAATCGGGCGAGTTTCTACTTTCAGATGCAATAGGAATTTTTGGGTTAGGTCAATCCGTTCGCGAGATATGGGAGTTAGAAGCTAAGAAATGGTTAAGAAGAGAACAAAGTTTTCGCACTTCTGCTGCTCCAAACGCTTAACCAGAATGGCCTAGGGAAAAAATACACCTACCGTTGTAATCGGGCGAGTTTCTACTTTCAGATGCAATAGGAATTTTTGGGTTAGGTTAATCCGTTCGCGAGATATGGGAGTTTGAAGCCAAGAAATGGTTGAGAAGGCAAAACATTTTTCGCAATTCTGCTGCTCCAAACGCTTAACCAGAATGGCCTAGGGAAAAAATACACATACCGTTGTAATCGGGCGAGTTTCTACTTTCTGGCGCAGCAGGAATTTTTGGGTTTGGTCAATCCGTTCGCGAGATATGGGACTTTGAAGCTAAGAAATGGTTGAGAAGACAACAAATTTTTCGCAATTCTGCTGCTCCAAACGCTTAACCAGAATGGGCTAGGGAAAAAATACACATACCGTTGTAATCGGGCGAGTTTCTACTTTCACACGCAACAGGAATTTTTGGGTTAGGTCAATCCGTTCGCGAGATATGGGAATTTGAAGCCAAGAAATGGTTGAGAAGGCATACAATTTTTCGCAATTCTGCTGCTCCAAACGCTTAACCAGAATGGGCTGTGGAAAAAATACACATACCGTTGTAATCGGGCGAGTTTCTACTTTCAGATATAACAGGAATCTTTGGATTAGGTCAATCCGTTCGCGAGATATGGGAATTTGAAGCCAAGAAATGGTTGAGAAGGCATACAATTTTTCGCAATTCTGCTGTTCCAAACGCTTAACCAGAATGGGCTAGGGAAAAAATACACATACCGTTGTCATCGGGCGAGTTTCTACTTTCACACGCAACAGGAATTTTTGGGTTAGGACAATCCGTTCGCGAGATATGGGAGTTTGAACTAAGAAATGGTTAAGAAGAGAACAAAGTTTTCGCACTTCTGCTGCTCTAAACGCTTAACCGGAATGGGCCAGGGAAAAAATACACAGACCGTCGTAATCGGGCGAGTTTCTACTTTCGCACGCAACAGGAATTTTTGGGATAGCTCAATCCGTTCGCGAGATATGGGAGTTTGAAGCCATGAAATGGTTGAGAAGGCAAAAAATTTTTCGCAATTCTGCTGCTTCAAACGCTTAACCAGAATGGCCTAGGGAAAAAATACACATACCGTTGTTATCGGGCGAGTTTCTACTTTCAGATGCAATAGGAATTTTTGGGTTAGGTCAATCCGTTCGCGAGATATGGGAGCTTGAAGCCAAGAAATGGTTGAGAAGGCAAAACATTTTTCGCAATTCTGCTGCTCCAAACGCTTAACCAGAATGGCCTAGGGAAAAAATACGCATACCGTTGTAATCGGGCGAGTTTCTACTTTCAGACGCAGCAGAAATTTTTGGGTTCGGTCAATCCGTTCGCGAGATATGGGACTTTGAAGCTAAGAAATGGTTGAGAAGGCAAAAAATTTTTCGCAATTCTGCTGCTTCAAACGCTTAACCAGAATGGCCTAGGGAAAAAATACACATACCGTTGTTATCGGGCGAGTTTCTACTTTCAGATGCAATAGGAATTTTTGGGTTAGGTCAATCCGTTCGCGAGATATGGGAGTTTGAAGCCAAGAAATGGTTGAGAAGGCAAAACATTTTTCGCAATTTTGCTGCTCCAAACGCTTAACCAGAATGGCCTAGGGAAAAATACACATACCGTTGTAATCGGGCGAGTTTCTACTTTCAGATGCAATAGGAATTTTTGGGTTAGGTCAATCCGTTCGCGAGATATGGGAGTTTGAAGCTAAGAAATGGTTAAGAAGAGAACAAAGTTTTCGCACTTCTGCTGCTCCAAACGCTTAACCAGAATGGCCTAGGGAAAAAATACACCTACCGTTGTAATCGGGCGAGTTTCTACTTTCAGATGCAATAGGAATTTTTGGGTTAGGTTAATCCGTTCGCGAGATATGGGAGTTTGAAGCCAAGAAATGGTTGAGAAGGCAAAACATTTTTCGCAATTCTGCTGCTCCAAACGCTTAACCAGAATGGCCTAGGGAAAAAATACACATACCGTTGTAATCGGGCGAGTTTCTACTTTCTGGCGCAGCAGGAATTTTTGGGTTTGGTCAATCCGTTCGCGAGATATGGGACTTTGAAGCTAAGAAATGGTTGAGAAGACAACAAATTTTTCGCAATTCTGCTGCTCCAAACGCTTAACCAGAATGGGCTAGGGAAAAAATACACATACCGTTGTAATCGGGCGAGTTTCTACTTTCACACGCAACAGGAATTTTTGGGTTAGGTCAATCCGTTCGCGAGATATGGGAATTTGAAGCCAAGAAATGGTTGAGAAGGCATACAATTTTTCGCAATTCTGCTGCTCCAAACGCTTAACCAGAATGGGCTGTGGAAAAAATACACATACCGTTGTAATCGGGCGAGTTTCTACTTTCAGATATAACAGGAATCTTTGGATTAGGTCAATCCGTTCGCGAGATATGGGAATTTGAAGCCAAGAAATGGTTGAGAAGGCATACAATTTTTCGCAATTCTGCTGTTCCAAACGCTTAACCAGAATGGGCTAGGGAAAAAATACACATACCTTTGTCATCGGGCGAGTTTCTACTTTCACACGCAACAGGAATTTTTGGGTTAGGACAATCCGTTCGCGAGATATGGGAGTTTGAACTAAGAAATGGTTAAGAAGAGAACAAAGTTTTCGCACTTCTGCTGCTCTAAACGCTTAACCAGAATGGCCTAGGGAAAAAATACACCTACCGTTGTAATCGGGCGAGTTTCTACTTTCAGATGCAATAGGAATTTTTGGGTTAGGTTAATCCGTTCGCGAGATATGGGAGTTTGAAGCCAAGAAATGGTTGAGAAGGTAAAACATTTTTCGCAATTCTGCTGCTCCAAACGCTTAACCAGAATGGCCTAGGGAAAAAATACACATACCGTTGTAATCGGGCGAGTTTCTACTTTCTGGCGCAGCAGGAATTTTTGGGTTTGGTCAATCCGTTCGCGAGATATGGGACTTTGAAGCCAAGAAATGGTTGAGAAGGCATACAATTTTTCGCAATTCTGCTGCTCCAAACGCTTAACCAGAATGGGCTATGGAAAAAATACACATACCGTTGTAATCGGGCGAGTTTCTACTTTCAGATGCAACAGGAATTTTTGGATTAGGTCGATCCGTTCGCGAGATATGGGAGTTTGATGCCAAGAAATGGTTGAGAAGGCAAAAAATTTTTCGCAATTCTGCTGACCCAAACGCTTAACCAGAAAGGCCTAGGGAAAAAATACACATACCGTTGTAATCGGGCGAGTTTCTACTTTCAGATGCAATAGGAATTTTTGGGTTAGGTCAATCCGTTCGCGAGATATGGGAGTTTGAAGCCAAGAAATGGTTGAGAAGGCAAAACATTTTTCGCAATTCTGCTGCTCCAAACGCTTAACCAGAATGGCCTAGGGAAAAAATACACATACCGTTGTAATCGGGCGAGTTTCTACCTTCTGGCGCAGCAGGAATTTTTGGGTTTGGTCAATCCGTTCGCGAGATATGGGACTTTGAAGCTAAGAAATGGTTGAGAAGACAACAAATTTTTCGCAATTCTGCTGCTCCAAACGCTTAACCAGAATGGGCTAGGGAAAAAATACACATAACGTTGTAATCGGGCGAGTTTCTACTTTCACACGCAACAGGAATTTTTGGGTTAGGTCAATCCGTTCGCGAGATATGGGAATTTGAAGCCAAGAAATGGTTGAGAAGGCATACAATTTTTCGCAATTCTGCTGTTCCAAACGCTTAACCAGAATGGGCTAGGGAAAAAATACACATACCGTTATAATCGGGCGAGTTTCTACTTTCAGATGCAACAGGAATTTTTGGATTAGGTTAATCCGTTCGCGAGATATGGGAGTTTGAAGCCAAGAAATGGTTGAGAAGGCAAAACATTTTTCGCAATTCTGCTGCTCCAAACGCTTAACCAGAATGGCCTAGGGAAAAAATACACATACCGTTGTAATCGGGCGAGTTTCTACTTTCTGGCGCAGCAGGAATTTTTGGGTTTGGTCAATCCGTTCGCGAGATATGGGACTTTGAATCTAAGAAATGGTTGAGAAGACAACAAATTTTTCGCAATTCTGCTGCTCCAAACGCTTAACCAGAATGGGCTAGGGAAAAAATACACATACCGTTGTAATCGGGCGAGTTTCTACTTTCACACGCAACAGGAATTTTTGGGTTAGGTCAATCCGTTCGCGAGATATGGGAATTTGAAGCCAAGAAATGGTTGAGAAGGCATACAATTTTTCGCAATTCTGCTGCTCCAAACGCTTAACCAGAATGGGCTATGGAAAAAATACACATACCGTTGTAATCGGGCGAGTTTCTACTTTCAGATGCAACAGGAATTTTTGGATTAGGTCAATCCGTTCGCGAGATATGGGAGTTTGATGCCAAGAAATGGTTGAGAAGGCAAAAAATTTTTCGCAATTCTGCTGACCCAAACGCTTAACCAGAAAGGCCTAGGGAAAAAATACACATACCGTTGTAATCGGGCGAGTTTCTACTTTCAGATGCAATAGGAATTTTTGGGTTAGGTCAATCCGTTCGCGAGATATGGGAGTTTGAAGCCAAGAAATGGTTGAGAAGGCAAAACATTTTTCGCAATTCTGCTGCTCCAAACGCTTAACCAGAATGGCCTAGGGAAAAAATACAACATACCGTTGTAATCGGGCGAGTTTCTACCTTCTGGCGCAGCAGGAATTTTTGGGTTTGGTCAATCCGTTCGCGAGATATGGGACTTTGAAGCTAAGAAATGGTTGAGAAGACAACAAATTTTTCGCAATTCTGCTGCTCCAAACGCTTAACCAGAATGGGCTAGGGAAAAAATACACATAACGTTGTAATCGGGCGAGTTTCTACTTTCACACGCAACAGGAATTTTTGGGTTAGGTCAATCCGTTCGCGAGATATGGGAATTTGAAGCCAAGAAATGGGTGAGAAGGCATACAATTTTTCGCAATTCTGCTGTTCCAAACGCTTAACCAGAATGGGCTAGGGAAAAAATACACATACCGTTGTAATCGGGCGAGTTTCTACTTTCTGGCGCAGCAGGAATTTTTGGGTTAGGTCAATCCGTTCGCGAGATATGGGACTTTGAAGCTAAGAAATGGTTGAGAAGACAAAAAATTTTTCGCAATTCTGCTGCTCCAAACGCTTAACCAGAATGGGCTAGGGAAAAAATACACATACCGTTGTAATCGGGCGAGTTTCAACTTTCACACGCAACAGGAATTTTTGGCTTAGGTCAATCCGTTCGCGAGATATGGGAGTTTGAAGCTAAGAAATGGTTGACAAGACAATAAATTTTTCGCACTTCTGCTGCTCCAATCGCTTAACCAGAATGGCCTAAGGGAAAAATTCACGTACCGTTGTAATCGGGCGAGTTTCTACTTTCAAATGCAATAGGAATTTTTGGGTTACGTCAATCCGTTCGCGAGATATGGGAGTTTGAAGCTAAGAAATGGTTGAGAAGAGAAGAAATTTTTCGCAATTCTGCTGCTCCAAACGCTTAACCAGAATGGCCTAGGGAAAAAATACGCATACCGTTGTAATCCGGCGAGTTTCTGCTTTCAGAAGCAGCAGGAATTTTTGGGTTTTGTCAATCCGTTCGCGAGTTATGGGACTTTGAGGCTAAGAAATGGTTGAGAAGGCAACAAATCTTTCGCAATTCTGCTGCTCCAAACGCTTAACCAGCATGGGCTAGGGAAAAAATACACATACCGTTGTAATCGGGCGAGTTTCTACTTTCAGATGCAATAGGAATTTTTGGGTTAGGTCAATCCGTTCGCGAGATATGGGAGTTTGAAGCCAAGAAATGGTTGAGAAGGCAAAACATTTTACGAAATTCTGCTGCTCCAAACGCTTAACCAGAATGGGCTAGGGAAAAAATACACATACCGTTGTAATCGGGCGAGTTTCTACTTTCTGGCGCAGCAGGAATTTTTGGGTTTGGTCAATCCGTTCGCGAGATATGGGACTTCGAAGCTAAGAAATGGTTGAGAAGACAACAAATTTTTCGCAATTCTGCTGCTCCAAACGCTTAACCAGAATGGGCTAGGGAAAAAATACACATACCGTTGTAATCGGGCGAGTTTCTACTTTCACACGCAACAGGAATTTTTGGGTTAGGTCAATCCGTTCGCGAGATATGGGAATTTGAAGCCAAGAAATGGTTGCGAAGGCATACAATTTTTCGCAATTCTGATGATCCAAACGCTTAACCAGAATGGCCTAGGGAAAAAATACACATACCGTTGTAATCGGGCGAGTTTCTACTTTCTGGCGCAGCAGGAATTTTTGGGTTAGGTCAATCCGTTCGCGAGATATGGGACTTTGAAGCTAAGAAATGGTTGAGAAGACAAAAAATTTTTCGCAATTCTGCTGCTCCAAACGCTTAACCAGAATGGGCTAGGGAAAAAATACACATACCGTTGTAATCGGGCGAGTTTCAACTTTCACACGCAACAGGAATTTTTGGCTTAGGTCAATCCGTTCGCGAGATATGGGAGTTTGAAGCTAAGAAATGGTTGACAAGACAATAAATTTTTCGCACTTCTGCTGCTCCAATCGCTTAACCAGAATGGCCTAAGGGAAAAATTCACGTACCGTTGTAATCGGGCGAGTTTCTACTTTCAAATGCAATAGGAATTTTTGGGTTACGTCAATCCGTTCGCGAGATATGGGAGTTTGAAGCTAAGAAATGGTTGAGAAGAGAAGAAATTTTTCGCAATTCTGCTGCTCCAAACGCTTAACCAGAATGGCCTAGGGAAAAAATACGCATACCGTTGTAATCGGGCGAGTTTCTACTTTCAGAAGCAGCAGGAATTTTTGGGTTTTGTCAATCCGTTCGCGAGTTATGGGACTTTGAGGCTAAGAAATGGTTGAGAAGGCAACAAATTTTTCGCAATTCTGCTGCTCCAAACGCTTAACCAGCATGGGCTAGGGAAAAAATACACATACCGTTGTAATCGGGCGAGTTTCTACTTTCAGATGCAATAGGAATTTTTGGGTTAGGTCAATCCGTTCGCGAGATATGGGAGTTTGAAGCCAAGAAATGGTTGAGAAGGCAAAACACTTTACGAAATTCTGCTGCTCCAAACGCTTAACCAGAATGGGCTAGGGAAAAAATACACATACCGTTGTAATCGGGCGAGTTTCTACTTTCTGGCGCAGCAGGAATTTTTGGGTTTGGTCAATCCGTTCGCGAGATATGGGACTTCGAAGCTAAGAAATGGTTGAGAAGACAACAAATTTTTCGCAATTCTGCTGCTCCAAACGCTTAACCAGAATGGGCTAGGGAAAAAATACACATACCGTTGTAATCGGGCGAGTTTCTACTTTCACACGCAACAGGAATTTTTGGGTTAGGTCAATCCGTTCGCGAGATATGGGAATTTGAAGCCAAGAAATGGTTGAGAAGGCATACAATTTTTCGCAATTCTGATGATCCAAACGCTTAACCAGAATGGCCTAGGGAAAAAATACACATACCGTTGTAATCGGGCGAGTTTCTACTTTCTGGCGCAGCAGGAATTTTTGGGTTTGGTCAATCCGTTCGCGAGATATGGGGCTTTGAAGCTAAGAAATGGTTGAGAAAACAACAAATTTTTCGCAATTCTGCTGCTCCAAACGCTTAACCAGAATGGGCTAGGGAAGAAATACACATACCGTTGTAATCGGGCGATTTTCTACTTTCACACGCAACAGGAATTTTTGGGTTAGGTCAATCCGTTCGCGAGATATGGGTGTTTGAAGCCAAGGAATGGTTGAGAAGGCAAAAAATTTTTCGCAATTCTGCTGCTCCAAACGCTTAACCAGAATGGCCTAGGGAAAAAATACACATACCGTTGAAATCGGGCGAGTTCCTACTTTCAGATGCAATAGGAATTTTTGGGTTAGGTCAATCCGTTCGCGAGATATGGGAGTTTGAAGCCAAGAAATGGTTGAGAAGCCATACAATTTTTCGCAATTCTGCTGCTCCAAACGCTTAACCAGAATGGCCTAGGGAAAAAATACGCATACCGCTGTAATCGGGCAAGTTACTACTTTCAGACGCAGCAGGAATTTTTGGGTTCGGTCAATCAGTTCGCGAGATACGGGACTTTGAAGCTAAGAAATGGTTGAGAGGACAACAAATTTTTCGCAATTCTGCTGCTCCAAACGCTTAACCAGAATGGGCTAGGGAAAAAATACACATACCGTTGTAATCGGGCGAGTTTCTACTTTCAGATGCACCAGGAATTTTTGGGTTAGGTCAATCCGTTCGCGAGATATGGGAGTTTGAAGCCAAGAAATGGTTGAGACGGCAAAACATTTTCCGCACTTCTGCTGCTCCAAACGCTTAACCAGAATGGCCTAGGGAAAAAATACGCATACAGTTGTAATCGGGCGAGTTTCTACTTTCTGGCGCAGCAGGAATTTTTGGGTTTGGTCAATCCGTTCGCGAGATATGGGACTTCGAAGCTAAGAAATGGTTGAGAAGACAACAAATTTTTCGCAATTCTGCTGCTCCAAACGCTTAACCAGAATGGGCTAGGGAAAAAATACACATACCGTTGTAATCGGGCGAGTTTCTACTTTCACACGCAACAGGAATTTTTGGGTTAGGTCAATCCGTTCGCGAGATATGGGAATTTGAAGCCAAGAAATGGTTGAGAAGGCATACAATTTTTCGCAATTCTGATGATCCAAACGCTTAACCAGAATGGCCTAGGGAAAAAATACACATACCGTTGTAATCGGGCGAGTTTCTACTTTCTGGCGCAGCAGGAATTTTTGGGTTTGGTCAATCCGTTCGCGAGATATGGGGCTTTGAAGCTAAGAAATGGTTGAGAAAACAACAAATTTTTCGCAATTCTGCTGCTCCAAACGCTTAACCAGAATGGGCTAGGGAAGAAATACACATACCGTTGTAATCGGGCGATTTTCTACTTTCACACGCAACAGGAATTTTTGGGTTAGGTCAATCCGTTCGCGAGATATGGGTGTTTGAAGCCAAGGAATGGTCGAGAAGGCAAAAAATTTTTCGCAATTCTGCTGCTCCAAACGCTTAACCAGAATGGCCTAGGGCAAAAATACACATACCGTTGAAATCGGGCGAGTTCCTACTTTCAGATGCAATAGGAATTTTTGGGTTAGGTCAATCCGTTCGCGAGATATGGGAGTTTGAAGCCAAGAAACGGTTGAGAAGCCATACAATTTTTCGCAATTCTGCTGCTCCAAACGCTTAACCAGAATGGCCTAGGGAAAAAATACGCATACCGCTGTAATCGGGCAAGTTACTACTTTCAGACGCAGCAGGAATTTTTGGGTTTGGTCAATCCGTTCGCGAGATATGGGGCTTTGAAGCTAAGAAATGGTTGAGAAAACAACAAATTTTTCGCAATTCTGCTGCTCCAAACGCTTAACCAGAATGGGCTAGGGAAGAAATACACATACCGTTGTAATCGGGCGAGTTTCTACTTTCAGATGCAACAGGAATTTTTGGGTTAGGTCAATCCGTTCGCGAGATATGGGAGTTTGAAGCCAAGAAATGGTTGAGAAGGCAAAACATTTTCCGCACTTCTGCTGCTCCAAACGCTTAACCAGAATGGCCTAGGGAAAAAATACGCATACCGTTGTAATCGGGCGAGTTTCTACTTTCTGGCGCAGCAGGAATTTTTGGGTTTGCTCAATCCGTTCGCGAGATATGGGACTTTGAAGCTAAGAAATGGTTGAGAAGACAATAAATTTTTCGCAATTCTGCTGCTCCAAACGCTTAACCGGAATGGGCTAGGGAAAAAACACACATACCGTCGTAATCGGGCGAGTTTCTACTTTCACACGCAACAGGAATTTTTGGGTTAGCTCAATCCGTTCGCGAGATATGGGAGTTTGAAGCCAAGGAATTGTTGAGAAGGCAAAACATTTTTCGCAATTCTGCTGCTCCAAACGCTTAACCAGAATGGCCTAGGGAAAAAATACGCATACCGTTGTAATCGGGCGAGTTTCTACTTTCTGGCGCAGCAGGAATTTTTGGGTTTGGTCAATCCGTTCGCGAGATATGGGACTTTGAAGCTAAGAAATGGTTGAGAAGGCAACAAATTTTTCGCAATTCTGCTGCTCCAAACGCTTAACCGGAATGGGCTAGGGAAAAAACACACATACCGTCGTAATCGGGCGAGTTTCTACTTTCACACGCAACAGGAATTTTTGGGTTAGCTCAATCCGTTCGCGAGGTATGGGAGTTTGAAGCCAAGAAATGGTTGAGAAGGCAAAAAATTTTTCGCAATTCTGCTGCTCCAAACGCTTAACCAGAATGGCCTAGGGAAAAAATACACATACCGTTGTAATCGGGCGAGTTTCTACTTTCAGATGCAATAGGAATTTTTGGGTTAGGTCAATCCGTTCGCGAGATATGGGAGTTTGAAGCCAAGAAATGGTTGAGAAGGCAAAACATTTTTCGAAATTCTGCTGCTCCAAACGCTTAACCAGAATGGCCTAGGAGAAAAATACGCATACCGTTGTAATCGGGCGAGTTTCTACTTTCAGACGCAGCAGGAATTTTTGGGTTAGGTCAATCCGTTCGCGAGATATGGGACTTTGAAGCTAAGAAATGGTTGAGAAGACAACAAATTTTTCGCAATTCTGCTGCTCCAAACGCTTAACCAGAATGGGCTAGGGAAAAAATACACATACCGTTGTAATCGGGCGAATTTCTACTTTGTGGCGCAGCAGGAATTTTTGGGTTTGGTCAATCAGTTCGCGAGATATGGGACTTCGAAGCTAAGAAATGGTTGAGAAGACAACAAATTTTTCGCAATTCTGCTGCTCCAAACGCTTAACCAGAATGGGCTAGGGAAAAAATACACATACCGTTGTAATCGGGCGAGTTTCTACTTTCACACGCAACAGGAATTTTTGGGTTAGGTCAATCCGTTCGCGAGATATGGGTGTTTGAAGCCAAGAAATGGTTGAGAAAGCAAAAAATTTTTCGCAATTCTGCTGCTCCAAACGCTTAACCAGAATGGCCTAGGGAAAAAATACACATACCGTTGAAATCGGGCGAGTTCCTACTTTCAGATGCAATAGGAATTTTTGGGTTAGGTCAATCCGTTCGCGAGATATGGGAGTTTGAAGCCAAGAAATGGTTGAGAAGCCATACAATTTTTCGCAATTCTGCTGCTCCAAACACTTAACCAGAATGGCCTAGGGAAAAAATACGCATACCGCTGTAATCGGGCAAGTTACTACTTTCAGACGCAGCAGGAATTTTTGGGTTCGGTCAATCAGTTCGCGAGATACGGGACTTTGAAGCTAAGAAATGGTTGAGAGGACAACAAATTTTTCGCAATTCTGCTGCTCCAAACGCTTAACCAGAATGGGCTAGGGAAAAAATACACATACCGTTGTAATCGGGCGAGTTTCTACTTTCAGATGCAACAGGAATTTTTGGGTTAGCTCAATCCGTTCGCGAGATATGGGAGTTTGAAGCCAAGAAATGGTTGAGAAGGCAAAACATTTTTCGCAATTCTGCTGCTCCAAACGCTTAACCAGAATGGCCTAGGGAAAAAATACACATACCGTTGTAATCGGGCGAGTTTCTACTTTCTGGCGCAGCAGGAATTTTTGGGTTTGCTCAATCCGTTCGCGAGATATGGGACTTTGAAGCTAAGAAATGGTTGAGAAGACAATAAATTTTTCGCAATTCTGCTGCTCCAAACGCTTAACCGGAATGGGCTAGGGAAAAAACACACATACCGTCGTAATCGGGCGAGTTTCTACTTTCACACGCAACAGGAATTTTTGGGTTAGCTCAATCCGTTCGCGAGATATGGGAGCTTGAAGCCAAGAAATTGTTGAGAAGGCAAAACATTTTTCGCAATTCTGCTGCTCCAAACGCTTAACCAGAATGGCCTAGGGAAAAAATACGCATACCGTTGTAATCGGGCGAGTTTCTACTTTCTGGCGCAGCAGGAATTTTCGGGTTTGGTCAATCCGTTCGCGAGATATGGGACTTTGAAGCTAAGAAATGGTTGAGAAGGCAACAAATTTTTCGCAATTCTGCTGCTCCAAACGCTTAACCGGAATGGGCTAGGGAAAAAACACACATACCGTCGTAATCGGGCGAGTTTCTACTTTCACACGCAACAGGAATTTTTGGGTTAGCTCAATCCGTTCGCGAGATATGGGAGTTTGAAGCCAAGAAACGGTTGAGAAGGAAAAAATTTTTCGCAATTCTGCTGCTCCAAACGCTTAACCAGAATGGCCTAGGGAAAAAATACACATACCGTTGTAATCGGGCGAGTTTCTACTTTCAGATGCGATAGGAATTTTTGGGTTAGGTCAATCCGTTCGCGAGATATGGGAGTTTGAAACCAAGAAATGGTTGAGAAGGCAAAACATTTTTCGAAATTCTGCTGCTCCAAACGCTTAACCAGAATGGCCTAGGGAAAAAATACGCATACCGTTGTAATCGGGCGAGTTTCTACTTTCAGACGCAGCCGGAATTTTTGGGTTCGGTCAATCCGTTCGCGAGATATGGGACTTTGAAGCTAAGAAATGGTTGAGAAGACAACAAATTTTTCGCAATTCTGCTGCTCCAAACGCTTAACCAGAATGGGCTAGGGAAAAAATACACATACCGTTGTAATCGGGCGAGTTGCTACTTTCTGGCGCAGCAGGAATTTTTGGGTTTGGTCAATCCGTTCGCGAGATATGGGACTTCGAAGCTAAGAAATGGTTGAGAAGACAACAAATTTTTCGCAATTCTGCTGCTCCAAACGCTTAACCAGAATGGGCTAGGGAAAAAATACACATACCGTTGTAATCGGGCGAGTTTCTACTTTCACACGCAACAGGAATTTTTGGGTTAGGTCAATCCGTTCGCGAGATATGGGAGTTTGAAGCCAAGAAATGGTTGAGAAGGCAAAACATTTTTCGAAATTCTGCTGCTCCAAACGCTTAACCAGAATGGCCTAGGAGAAAAATACGCATACCGTTGTAATCGGGCGAGTTTCTACTTTCAGACGCAGCAGGAATTTTTGGGTTAGGTCAATCCGTTCGCGAGATATGGGACTTTGAAGCTAAGAAATGGTTGAGAAGACAACAAATTTTTCGCAATTCTGCTGCTCCAAACGCTTAACCAGAATGGGCTAGGGAAAAAATACACATACCGTTGTAATCGGGCGAATTTCTACTTTGTGGCGCAGCAGGAATTTTTGGGTTTGGTCACTCAGTTCGCGAGATATGGGACTTCGAAGCTAAGAAATGGTTGAGAAGACAACAAATTTTTCGCAATTCTGCTGCTCCAAACGCTTAACCAGAATGGGCTAGGGAAAAAATACACATACCGTTGTAATCGGGCGAGTTTCTACTTTCACACGCAACAGGAATTTTTGGGTTAGGTCAATCCGTTCGCGAGATATGGGTGTTTGAAGCCAAGAAATGGTTGAGAAGGCAAAAAATTTTTCGCAATTCTGCTGCTCCAAACGCTTAACCAGAATGGCCTAGGGAAAAAATACACATACCGTTGAAATCGGGCGAGTTCCTACTTTCAGATGCAATAGGAATTTTTGGGTTAGGTCAATCCGTTCGCGAGATATGGGAGTTTGAAGCCAAGAAATGGTTGAGAAGCCATACAATTTTTCGCAATTCTGCTGCTCCAAACACTTAACCAGAATGGCCTAGGGAAAAAATACGCATACCGCTGTAATCGGGCAAGTTACTACTTTCAGACGCAGCAGGAATTTTTGGGTTCGGTCAATCAGTTCGCGAGATACGGGACTTTGAAGCTAAGAAATGGTTGAGAGGACAACAAATTTTTCGCAATTCTGCTGCTCCAAACGCTTAACCAGAATGGGCTAGGGAAAAAATACACATACCGTTGTAATCGGGCGAGTTTCTACTTTCAGATGCAACAGGAATTTTTGGGTTAGCTCAATCCGTTCGCGAGATATGGGAGTTTGAAGCCAAGAAATGGTTGAGAAGGCAAAACATTTTTCGCAATTCTGCTGCTCCAAACGCTTAACCAGAATGGCCTAGGGAAAAAATACACATACCGTTGTAATCGGGCGAGTTTCTACTTTCTGGCGCAGCAGGAATTTTTGGGTTTGCTCAATCCGTTCGCGAGATATGGGACTTTGAAGCTAAGAAATGGTTGAGAAGACAATAAATTTTTCGCAATTCTGCTGCTCCAAACGCTTAACCGGAATGGGCTAGGGAAAAAACACACATACCGTCGTAATCGGGCGAGTTTCTACTTTCACACGCAACAGGAATTTTTGGGTTAGCTCAATCCGTTCGCGAGATATGGGAGCTTGAAGCCAAGAAATTGTTGAGAAGGCAAAACATTTTTCGCAATTCTGCTGCTCCAAACGCTTAACCAGAATGGCCTAGGGAAAAAATACGCATACCGTTGTAATCGGGCGAGTTTCTACTTTCTGGCGCAGCAGGAATTTTCGGGTTTGGTCAATCCGTTCGCGAGATATGGGACTTTGAAGCTAAGAAATGGTTGAGAAGGCAACAAATTTTTCGCAATTCCGCTGCTCCAAACGCTTAACCGGAATGGGCTAGGGAAAAAACACACATACCGTCGTAATCGGGCGAGTTTCTACTTTCACACGCAACAGGAATTTTTGGGTTAGCTCAATCCGTTCGCGAGATATGGGAGTTTGAAGCCAAGAAACGGTTGAGAAGGAAAAAATTTTTCGCAATTCTGCTGCTCCAAACGCTTAACCAGAATGGCCTAGGGAAAAAATACACATACCGTTGTAATCGGGCGAGTTTCTACTTTCAGATGCGATAGGAATTTTTGGGTTAGGTCAATCCGTTCGCGAGATATGGGAGTTTGAAACCAAGAAATGGTTGAGAAGGCAAAACATTTTTCGAAATTCTGCTGCTCCAAACGCTTAACCAGAATGGCCTAGGGAAAAAATACGCATACCGTTGTAATCGGGCGAGTTTCTACTTTCAGACGCAGCCGGAATTTTTGGGTTCGGTCAATCCGTTCGCGAGATATGGGACTTTGAAACTAAGAAATGGTTGAGAAGACAACAAATTTTTCGCAATTCTGCTGCTCCAAACGCTTAACCAGAATGGGCTAGGGAAAAAATACACATACCGTTGTAATCGGGCGAGTTGCTACTTTCTGGCGCAGCAGGAATTTTTGGGTTTGGTCAATCCGTTCGCGAGATATGGGACTTCGAAGCTAAGAAATGGTTGAGAAGACAACAAATTTTTCGCAATTCTGCTGCTCCAAACGCTTAACCAGAATGGGCTAGGGAAAAAATACACATACCGTTGTAATCGGGCGAGTTTCTACTTTCACACGCAACAGGAATTTTTGGGTTAGGTCAATCCGTTCGCGAGATATGGGAATTTGAAGCCAAGAAATGGTTGAGAAGGCATACAATTTTTCGCAATTCTGTTGATCCAAACGCTTAACCAGAATGGCCTAGGGAAAAAATACACATACCGTTGTAATCGGGCGAGTTTCTACTTTCTGGCGCAGCAGGAATTTTTGGGTTTGGTCAATCCGTTCGCGAGATATGGGACTTTGAAGCTAAGAAATGGTTGAGAAGGCAACAAATTTTTCGCAATTCTGCTGCTCCAAACGCTTAACCGGAATGGGCTAGGGAAAAAATACACATACCGTTGTAATCGGGCGATTTTCTACTTTCACACGCAACAGGAATTTTTGGGTTAGGTCAATCCGTTCGCGAGATATGGGTGTTTGAAGCCAAGAAATGGTTGAGAAGGCAAAAAATTTTTCGCAATTCTGCTGCTCCAAACGCTTAACCAGAATGGCCTAGGGAAAAAATACACATACCGTTGAAATCGGGCGAGTTCCTACTTTCAGATGCAATAGGAATTTTTGGGTTAGGTCAATCCGTTCGCGAGATATGGGAGTTTGAAGCCAAGAAATGGTTGAGAAGCCATACAATTTTTCGCAATTCTGCTGCTCCAAACGCTTAACCAGAATGGCCTAGGGAAAAAATACGCATACCGCTGTAATCGGGCAAGTTACTACTTTCAGACGCAGCAGGAATTTTTGGGTTCGGTCAATCAGTTCGCGAGATACGGGACTTTGAAGCTAAGAAATGGTTGAGAGGACAACAAATTTTTCGCAATTCTGCTGCTCCAAACGCTTAACCAGAATGGGCTAGGGAAAAAATACACATACCGTTGTAATCGGGCGAGTTTCTACTTTCAGATGCAACAGGAATTTTTGGGTTAGCTCAATCCGTTCGCGAGATATGGGAGTTTGAAGCCAAGAAATTGTTGAGAAGGCAAAACATTTTTCGCAATTCTGCTGCTCCAAACGCTTAACCAGAATGGCCTAGGGAGAAAATACGCATACCGTTGTAATCGGGCGAGTTTCTACTTTCTGGCGCAGCAGGAATTTTTGGGTTTGGTCAATCCGTTTGCGAGATATGGGACTTTGAAGCTAAGAAATGGTTGAGAAGGCAACAAATTTTTCGCAATTCTGCTGCTCCAAACGCTTAACCGGAATGGGCTAGGGAAAAAACACACATACCGTCGTAATCGGGCGAGTTTCTACTTTCACACGCAACAGGAATTTTTGGGTTAGCTCAATCCGTTCGCGAGATATGGGAGTTTGAAGCCAAGAAATGGTTGAGAAGGCAAAAAATTTTTCGCAATTCTGCTGCTCCAAACGCTTAACCAGAATGGCCTAGGGAAAAAATACACATACGGTTGTAATCGGGCGAGTTTCTACTTTCAGATGCAATAGGAATTTTTGGGTTAGGTCAATCCGTTCGCGAGATATGGGATTTTGAAGCCAAGAAATGGTTGAGAAGGCAAAACATTTTTCGAAATTCTGCTGCTCCAAACGCTTAACCAGAATGGCCTAGGGAAAAAATACGCATACCGTTGTAATCGGGCGAGTTTCTACTTTCAGACGCAGCAGGAATTTTTGGGTTAGGTCAATCCGTTCGCGAGATATGGGACTTTGAAGCTAAGAAATGGTTGAGAAGACAACAAATTTTTCGCAATTCTGCTGCTCCAAACGCTTAACCAGAATGGGCTAGGGAAAAAATACACATACCGTTGTAATCGGGCGAGTTTCTACTTTGTGGCGCAGCAGGAATTTTTGGGTTTGGACAATCCGTTCGCGAGATATGGGAGTTTGAAGCCAAGAAATGGTTGAGAAGCCATACAATTTTTCGCAATTCTGCTGCTCCAAACGCTTAACCAGAATGGCCTAGGGAAAAAATACGCATACCGCTGTAATCGGGCAAGTTACTACTTTCAGACGCAGCAGGAATTTTTGGGTTCGGTCAATCAGTTCGCGAGATACGGGACTTTGAAGCTAAGAAATGGTTGAGAGGACAACAAATTTTTCGCAATTCTGCTGCTCCAACCGCTTAACCAGAATGGGCTAGGGAAAAAATACACATACCGTTGTAATCGGGCGAGTTTCTACTT
Organism: Ptiloglossa arizonensis; assembly: GCF_051014685.1. NCBI lineage: Eukaryota > Metazoa > Arthropoda > Insecta > Hymenoptera > Colletidae > Ptiloglossa > Ptiloglossa arizonensis. The sequence goes on along the minus strand of NW_027478810.1, from coordinate 344,913 downwards.
TCAGATGCAACAGGAATTTTTGGGTTAGGTCAATCCGTTCGCGAGATGTGGGAGTTTGAAGCCAAGAAATGGTTGAGAAGGCAAAACATTTTTCGCAATTCTGCTGCTCCAAACGCTTAACCAGAATGGCCTAGGGAAAAAATACACATACCGTTGTAATCGGGCGAGTTTCTACTTTCAGACGCAGAAGGAATTTTTGGGTTTGGTCAATCCGTTCGCGAGATATGGGACTTTGAAGCTAAGAAATGATCGAGAAGACAACAAATTTTTCGCAAATCTGCTGCTCCAAACGCTTAACCAGAATGGCCTAGGGAGAAAATACGCATACCGTTGTAATCGGGCGAGTTTCTACTTTCAAATGCAGCAGGAATTTTTGGGTTTGGTCAATCCGTTCGTGAGATATGGGACTTTGAAGCTAAGAAATGGTTGAGAAGACAACAAATTTTTCGCAATTCTGCTACTCCAAACGCTTAACCAGAATGGCCTAGGGAAAAAATACACATGCCGTTGTAATCGGGCGAGTTTCTACTTTCAGATGCAATAGGAATTTTTGGGTTAGGTCAATCCGTTCGCGAGATATGGGAGTTTGAAGCTAAGAAATGGTTGAGGAGGCAATAAATTTTTCGCAAATCTGCTGCTCCAAACGCTTAACCAGAATGGCCTAGGGAAAAAATGCGCGTACCGTTGTAATCGGGCGAGTTTCTACTTTCAGACGCAGAAGGAATTTTTGGGTTTGGTCAATCCGTTCGCGAGATAAGGGACTTTGAAGCTAAGAAATGGTTGACAAGACAACAAATTTTTCGCAATTCTGCTGCTCCAAACGCTTAACCAGAATGGTCTAGGGGAAAAATACACATACCGTTGTAATCGGGAGAGTTTCTACTTTCAGACACAATAGGAATTTTTGGGTTAAGTCAATCCGTTAGCGAGATATGGGAGTTTGAAGCTAAGAAATGGTTTAGGAGACAACAAATTTTTCGCACTTCAGCTGCTCCAATCGCTTAACAAGAATGGCCTAGGGGAAAAATATACGTACCGTTGTAATCGGGCGAGTTTCTACTTTCAAATGCAACAGGAATTGTTGGGTTAGGTCAATCCGTTAGCGAGATATGGGAGTTTGAAGCCAAGAAATGGTTGAGAGGGCAAAAAATTTTTCGCAATTCTGCTGCTCCAAACGCTTAACCAGAATGCCCTAGGGAAAAAATACACATACCGTTGTAATCGGGCGAGTTTCTACTTTCAGATGCAATAGGAATTTTTGGGTTAGGACAACCCGTTCGCGAGATATGGGAGTTTGAAGCCAAGAAATGGTTGAGAAGGCAAAAAATTTTTCGCAATTCTGCTGCTCCAAACGCTTAACCAGAATGCCCTAGGGACAAAATAAACATACCGTTGTAATCGGGCGAGTTTCTACTTTCAGACGCAACAGGAATCTTTGGGTTAGGTCAATCCGTTCGCGAGATATGAGAGTTTGAATCTAAGAAATGCTTGAGAAGACAACAAATTTTTCGCAATTCTGCTGCTCCAAACGCTTAACCAGAATGGTCTAGGGAAAAAATACACATACCGTTGTAATCGGGAGAGTTTCTACTTTCAGACGCAATAGGAATTTTTCGGTTAAGTCAATCCGTTCGCGAGATATGGGAGTTTGAAGCTAAGAAATGGTTTAGAAGACAACAAATTTTTCGTACTTCAGCTGCTCCAATCGCTTAACCAGAATGGCCTAGGAGAAAAATATACGTACCGTTGTAATCGGGCGAGTTTCTACTTTCAGACGCAGAAGGAATTTTTGGATTTGGTCAATCCGTTCGCGAGATATGGGACTTTGAAGCTAAGAAATGGTCGAGAAGACAACAAATTTTTCGCAAATCTGCTGCTCCAAACGCTTAACCAGAATGGCCTAGGGAAAAAATACGCATACCGTTGTAATCGGGCAAGTTTCTACTTTCAGTTACAATAGGAATTTTTGGGTTCGGTAAATCCGTTCGCGAGATATGGGACTTTGAAGTTAAGAAATGCTTGAGAAGACAACAAATTTTTCGCTATTCTGCTGCTCCAAACGCTTAACCAGAATGGCCTAGGGAAAAAATACACATACCGTTGTAATCGGGCGAGTTTCTACTTTCAGATGCAATAGGAATTTTTTGGTTCGGTCAATCCGTTCGCGAGATATGGGAGTTTGAAGCTAAAAAATGGTTGAGAAGGCAACAAAGTTTTCGCAAATCTGCTGCTCCAAACTCTTAACCAGAATGGCCTAGGGAAAAAATACACATACTATTGTAATCGGGCGAGTTTCTACTTTCAGACGCAACAGGAATTTTTGGGTTAGGACAATCCGTTCGCGAGATATGGGAGTTTGAAGCCAAGAAATGGTTGAGAAGGCAAAAAATTTTTCGCAATTCTGCTGCTCCAAACGCTTAACCAGAATGCCCTAGGGATAAAATACACATACCGTTGTAATCGGGCGAGTTTCTACTTTCAGTTACAATAGGAATTTTTGGGTTCGGTAAATCCGTTCGCGAGATATGGGACTTTGAAGTTAAGAAATGGTTGACAAGACAACAAATTTTTCGCACTTCTGCTGCTCCAATCGCTTAACCAGAATGCCCTAGGGAAAAAATACACATACCTTTGTAATCGGGCGCGTTTCTACTTTCAGATGCAATAGGAATTTTTGGGTTAGGACAATCCGTTCGCGAGATATGAGAGTTTGAAGCTAAGAAATGGTTGAGAAGACAACAAATTTTTCGCAGTTCTGCTGCTCCAAACGCTTAACTAGAATGGCCTAGGGAAAAAATACGCATACCGTTGTAATCGGGCGAGTTTCTACTTTCAGACGCAGAAGGAATTTTTGGGTTTGTTCAATCCGTTCGCGAGATATGGGGCTTTGAAGCTAAGAAATGGATGAGAAGGCAACAAATTTTTCGCAATTCTGCTGCTCCAAACGCTTAACCAGAATGGCGTAAGGAAAAATACGCATACCGTTGTAATCGGGCAAGTTTCTACTTTCAGACGCAGCAGGAATTTTTGGGTTTGGTCCATCTGTTCGCGAGATATGGGACTTTGAAGCTAAGAAATGGTTGAGAAGACAACAAATTTTTCGCAATTCTGCTGCTCCAAACGCTTAACCAAAATGGGCTAGGGAAAAAATACACATACCGTTGTAATCGGGCGAGTTTCTACTTTCAAATTCAATAGAAATTTTTGGGTTAGATCAATCCGTTCGCGCGATATGAGAGATTGAAGCTAAGAAATGGTTGAGAAGACAACAAATTTTTCGCAGTTCTGCTGCTCCAAACGCTTAACCAGAATGGCCTAGGGAAAAAATACGCATACCGTTGTAATCGGGCGAGTTTCTACTTTCAGACGCATAAGGAATTTTTGGGTTTGGTCAATCCGTTCGCGAGATATGGGACTTTGAAGCTAAGAAATGGTCGAGAAGACAACAAATTTTTCGCAACTCTGCTGCTCCAAACGCTTAAACAGAATGGCCTAGGGAAAAAATACGCATACCGTTGTAATCGGGCGAGTTTCTACTTTCAGACGCAGAAGGAATTTTTGGGTTTTGTCAATCCGTTCGGGAGATATGGGAGTTTGAAGCTAAGAAATGGTTGAGAAGACAACAAATTTTTCGCACTTCTGCTGCTCCAAACGCTTAACTAGAATGGCCTAGGGAAAAAATACGCATACCGTTGTAATCGGGCGAGTTTCTACTTTCAGACGCAACAGGAATTTTTGGGTTAGGTCAATCCGTTCGCGAGATATGAGAGTTTGAAGCTAAGAAATGCTTGAGAAGACAACAAATTTTTCGCAGTTCTGCTGCTCCAAACGCTTAACCAGAATGGCCTAGGGAAAAAATACGCATACCGTTGTAATCGGGCGAGTTTCTACTTTCAGTTACAATAGGAATTTTTGGGTTCGGTAAATCCGTTCGCGAGATATGGGACTTTGAAGTTAAGAAATGCTTGAGAAGACAACAAATTTTTCGCTATTCTGCTGCTCCAAACGCTTAACCAGAATGGCCTAGGGAAAAAATACACATACCGTTGTAATCGGGCGAGTTTCTACTTTCAGATGCAATAGGAATTTTTGGGTTCGGTCAATCCGTTCGCGAGATATGGGAGTTTGAAGCTAAAAAATGGTTGAGAAGGCAACAAAGTTTTCGCAAATCTGCTGCTCCAAACTCTTAACCAGAATGGCCTAGGGAAAAAATACACATACTATTGTAATCGGGCGAGTTTCTACTTTCAGACGCAACAGGAATTTTTGGGTTAGGACAATCCGTTCGCGAGATATGGGAGTTTGAAGCCAAGAAATGGTTGAGAAGGCAAAAAATTTTTCGCAATTCTGCTGCTCCAAACGCTTAACCAGAATGCCCTAGGGATAAAATACACATACCGTTGTAATCGGGCGAGTTTCTACTTTCAGTTACAATAGGAATTTTTGGGTTCGGTAAATCCGTTCGCGAGATATGGGACTTTGAAGTTAAGAAATGGTTGACAAGACAACAAATTTTTCGCACTTCTGCTGCTCCAATCGCTTAACCAGAATGCCCTAGGGAAAAAATACACATACCTTTGTAATCGGGCGCGTTTCTACTTTCAGATGCAATAGGAATTTTTGTGTTAGGACAATCCGTTCGCGAGATATGAGAGTTTGAAGCTAAGAAATGGTTGAGAAGACAACAAATTTTTCGCAGTTCTGCTGCTCCAAACGCTTAACTAGAATGGCCTAGGGAAAAAATACGCATACCGTTGTAATCGGGCGAGTTTCTACTTTCAGACGCAGAAGGAATTTTTGGGTTTTGTCAATCCGTTCGGGAGATATGGGAGTTTGAAGCTAAGAAATGGTTGAGAAGACAACAAATTTTTCGCAATTCTGCTGCTCCAAACGCTTAACCAGAATGGCGTAAGGAAAAATACGCATACCGTTGTAATCGGGCAAGTTTCTACTTTCAGACGCAGCAGGAATTTTTGGGTTTGGTCCATCTGTTCGCGAGATATGGGACTTTGAAGCTAAGAAATGGTTGAGAAGACAACAAATTTTTCGCAATTCTGCTGCTCCAAACGCTTAACCAAAATGGGCTAGGGAAAAAATACACATACCGTTGTAATCGGGCGAGTTTCTACTTTCAAATTCAATAGAAATTTTTGGGTTAGATCAATCCGTTCGCGCGATATGAGAGATTGAAGCTAAGAAATGGTTGAGAAGACAACAAATTTTTCGCAGTTCTGCTGCTCCAAACGCTTAACCAGAATGGCCTAGGGAAAAAATACGCATACCGTTGTAATCGGGCGAGTTTCTACTTTCAGACGCATAAGGAATTTTTGGGTTTGGTCAATCCGTTCGCGAGATATGGGACTTTGAAGCTAAGAAATGGTCGAGAAGACAACAAATTTTTCGCAACTCTGCTGCTCCAAACGCTTAAACAGAATGGCCTAGGGAAAAAATACGCATACCGTTGTAATCGGGCGAGTTTCTACTTTCAGACGCAGAAGGAATTTTTGGGTTTTGTCAATCCGTTCGGGAGATATGGGAGTTTGAAGCTAAGAAATGGTTGAGAAGACAACAAATTTTTCGCACTTCTGCTGCTCCAAACGCTTAACTAGAATGGCCTAGGGAAAAAATACGCATACCGTTGTAATCGGGCGAGTTTCTACTTTCAGACGCAACAGGAATTTTTGGGTTAGGTCAATCCGTTCGCGAGATATGAGAGTTTGAAGCTAAGAAATGCTTGAGAAGACAACAAATTTTTCGCAGTTCTGCTGCTCCAAACGCTTAACCAGAATGGCCTAGGGAAAAAATACGCATACCGTTGTAATCGGGCGAGTTTCTACTTACAGACGCATAAGGAATTTTTGGGTTTGGTCAATCCGTTCGCGAGATATGGGACTTTGAAGCTAAGAAATGGTCGAGAAGACAACAAATTTTTCGCAACTCTGCTGCTCCAAACGCTTAAACAGAATGGCCTAGGGAAAAAATACGCATACCGTTGTAATCGGGCGAGTTTCTACTTTCAGACGCAACAGGAATTTTTGGGTTAGGACAATCCGTTCGCGAGATATGAGAGTTTGAAGCTGAGAAATGGTTGAGAAGACAACAAATTTTTCGCAATTCTGCTGCACCAAACGCTTAACCAGAATGGCCTAGGGAAAAAATACGCATACCGTTGTAATCGGGCGAGTTTCTACTTTCAGACGCAGAAGGAATTTTTGGGTTTTGTCAATCCGTTCGGGAGATATGGGAGTTTGAAGCTAAGAAATGGTTGAGAAGACAACAAATTTTTCGCACTTCTGCTGCTCCAAACGCTTAATCAGAATGGCCTAGGGAAAAAATACACATACCGTTGTAATCGGGCGAGTTTCTACTTTCAGATGCAATAGGAATTTTTGCGTTAGGTCAATCCGTTCGCGAGATATGGGAGTCTGAAGCCAAGAAATGGTTGAGACGGCAGAAAATTTATCGCAATTCTGCTGCTCCAAACGCTTAACCAGAATGGCGTAGGGAAAAAATACGCATACCGTTGTAATCGGGCGAGTTTCTACTTTCAGACGCAACAGGAATTTTTGGGTTAGGACAATCCGTTCGCGAGATATGAGAGTTTGAAGCTGAGAAATGGTTGAGAAGACAACAAATTTTTCGCAATTCTGCTGCTCCAAACGCTTAACCAGAATGGCCTAGGGAAAAAATGCGCATACCGTTGTAATCGGGCGAGTTTCTACTTTCAGTTACAATAGGAATTTTTGGGTTCGGTAAATCCGTTCGCGAGATATGGGACTTTGAAGTTAAGAAATGGTTGACAAGACAACAAATTTTTCGCACTTCTGCTGCTCCAATCGCTTAACCAGAATGCCCTAGGGAAAAAATACACATACCTTTGTAATCGGGCGCGTTTCTACTTTCAGATGCAATAGGAATTTTTGGGTTAGGACAATCCGTTCGCGAGATATGAGAGTTTGAAGCTAAGAAATGGTTGAGAAGACAACAAATTTTTCGCACTTCTGCTGCTCCAAACGCTTAACTAGAATGGCCTAGGGAAAAAATACGCATACCGTTGTAATCGGGCGTGTTTCTACTTTCAGACGCAGAAGGAATTTTTGGGTTTGGTCAATCCGTTCGCGAGATATGGGGCTTTGAAGCTAAGAAATGGATGAGAAGACAACAAATTTTTCGCAATTCTGCTGCTCCAAACGCTTAACCAGAATGGCGTAAGGAAAAATACGCATACCGTTGTAATCGGGCAAGTTTCTACTTTCAGACGCAGCAGGAATTTTTGGGTTTGGTCCATCTGTTCGCGAGATATGGGACTTTGAAGCTTAGAAATGGTTGAGAAGACAAAAAATTTTTCGCAATTCTGCTGCTCCAAACGCTTAACCAGAATGGCCTAGGGAAAAAGTACACATACCGTTGTAATCGGGCGAGTTTCTACTTTCAGATGCAATAGGAATTTTTGGGTTAGGTCAATCTCTTCGCGAGATATGGGAGTTTGAAGCCAAGAAATGGTAGAGAAGGCAAAAAATTTTTCACAATTCTGCTGCTCCAAACGCTTAACCAGAATGTCCTAGGGAAAAAATACACATACCGCTGTAGTCGGGCGAGTTTCTTCTTTCATATGCAATAGGAATTTTTGGGTTAGGTCAATCCGTTCGCGAGATATGGGAGTCTGAAGCCAAGAAATGGTTGAGACGGCAAAAAATTTATCGCAATTCTGCTGCTCCAAACGCTTAACCAGAATGGCGTAGGGAAAAAATACGCAAACCGTTGTAATCGGGCGAGTTTCTACTTTCAGACGCAGCAGGAATTTTTGGGTTTGATCAATCCGTTCGCGAGATATGGGACTTTGAAGCTAAGAAATGGTTGACAAGACAACAAATTTTTCGCCCTTCTGCTGCTCCAATCGCTTAACCAGAATGCCCTAGGGGAAAAATACACGTACCGTTGTAATCGGGCGAGTTTCTACTTTCAGACGCAGAAGGAATTTTTGGGTTTGGTCAATCCGTTCGCGAGATGTGGGACTTTGAAGCTAAGAAATGGATGAGAAGACAAAAAATTTTCGCAATTCTGCTGCTCCAAACGCTTAACCAGAAAGGGCTAGGGAAAAAATACACCTACCGTTGTAATCGGGCGAGTTTCTACTTTCAGACGCAACAGGAATGTGGGTTAGGTCAATCCGTTCGCGAGATATGGGAGTTTGAAGCCAAGAAATGGTTGAGAAGGCAAAAAATTTTTCGCAATTCTGCTGCTCCAAACGCTTAACCAGAATGCCCTAGGGAAAAAATACACATACCGTTGTAATCGGGCGAGTTTCTACTTTCAAATGCAATAGGAATTTTTGGGTTAGGACAATCCGTTCGCGAGATATGAGAGTTTGAAGCTAAGAAATGGTTCAGAAGACAACAAATTTTGCGCACTTCTGCTGCTCCAAACGCTTAACTAGAATGGCCTAGTGAAAAAATACGCATACCGTTGTAATCGGGCGAGTTTCTATTTTCAGACGCAGAAGGAATTTTTGGGTTTGGTCAATCCGTTCGCGAGATATGGGGCTTTGAAGCTAAGAAATGGATGAGAAGACAACAAATTTTTCGCAATTCTGCTGCTCCAAACGCTTGACCACAATGGGCTAGTGAAAAAATACACATACCGTTGTAATCGGGAGAGTTTCTACTTTCACAAGCAACAGGAATTTTTGGGTTTGGTCAATCCATTCGCGAGATATGGGAGTTTGAAGCCAAGAAATGGTTGAGAAGGCATAACATTTTTCGCAATTCTGCTGATCCAAACGCTTAACCAGAATGGGCTAGGGAAGAAATACACATACCGTTGTAATCGGGAGAGTTTCTACTTTCACAAGCAACAGGAATTTTTGGGTTTGGTCAATCCGTTCGCGAGATATGGGAGTTTGAATCCAAGAAATGGTTGAGAAGGCATAAAATTTTTCGCAATTCTGCTGATCCAAACGCTTAACCAGAATGCCCTAGGGAAAAAATACACATACAGTTGTAATCGGGAGAGTTTCTACTTTCACAAGCAACAGGAATTTTTGGGTTTGGTCAATCCGTTCGCGAGATATGGGAGTTTGAAGCCAAGAAATGGTTGAGGAGGCATAAAATTTTTCGCAATTCTGCTGATCCAAACGCTTAACCAGAATGTCCTAGGGAAAAAATACACATACCGCTGTAGTCGGGCGAGTTTCTTCTTTCAGATGCAATAGGAATTTTTGGGTTAGGTCAATCCGTTCGCGAGATATGGGACTTTGAAGCTAAGAAATGGTTGACAAGACAACAAATTTTTCGCCCTTCTGCTGCTCCAATCGCTTAACCAGAATGCCCTAGGGGAAAAATACACGTACCGTTGTAATCGGGCGAGTTTCTACTTTCAGACGCAGAAGGAATTTTTGGGTTTGGTCAATCCGTTCGCGAGATGTGGGACTTTGAAGCTAAGAAATGGATGAGAAGACAACAAATTTTTCGCAATTCTGCTGCTCCAAACGCTTAACCAGAAAGGGCTAGGGAAAAAATACACCTACCGTTGTAATCGGGCGAGTTTCTACTTTCAGACGCAACAGGAATTTTTGGGTTAGGTCAATCCGTTCGCGAGATATGGGAGTTTGAAGCCAAGAAATGGTTGAGAAGGCAAAAAATTTTTCGCAATTCTGCTGCTCCAAACGCTTAACCAGAATGCCCTAGGGAAAGAATACACATACCGTTGTAATCGGGCGAGTTTCTACTTTCAGATGCAATAGGAATTTTTGGGTTAGGACAATCCGTTCGCGAGATATGAGAGTTTGAAGCTAAGAAATGGTTCAGAAGACAACAAATTTTGCGCACTTCTGCTGCTCCAAACGCTTAACTAGAATGGCCTAGTGAAAAAATACGCATACCGTTGTAATCGGGCGAGTTTCTACTTTCAGACGCAGAAGGAATTTTTGGGTTTGGTCAATCCGTTCGCGAGATATGGGGCTTTGAAGCTAAGAAATGGATGAGAAGACAACAAATTTTTCGCAATTCTGCAGCTCCAAACGCTTGACCACAATGGGCTAGTGAAAAAATACACATACCGTTGTAATCGGGAGAGTTTCTACCTTCACAAGCAACAGGAATTTTTGGGTTTGGTCAATCCGTTCGCGAGATATGGGAGTTTGAATCCAAGAAATGGTTGAGAAGGCATAAAATTTTTCGCAATTCTGCTGATCCAAACGCTTAACCAGAATGGCCTAGGGGAAAAATACACGCACCGTTGTAATCGGGCGAGTTTCTACTTTCAAATGCAATAGGAATTTTTGGGTTAGGACAATCCGTTCGCGAGATATGGGACTTTGAAGCTAAGAAATGGTTGAGAAGACAACAAATTTTTCGCAATTCTGCTGCTCCAAACGCTTAACCAGAATGGCCTAGGGAAGAAATACACATACCGTTGTAATCGGGCGAGTTTCTACTTTCAGACGCAACAGGAATTTTTGGGTTAGGTCAATCCGTTCGCGAGATATGGGAGTTTGAAGCCAAGAAATGGTTGAGAAGGCTAAAAATTTTTCGCAAATCTGCTGCTCCAAACGCTTAACCAGAATGGCCTAGGGAAAAAATACGCATACCGTTGTAATCGGGCGAGTTTCTACTTTCAGGTACAATAGGAATTGTTGGGTTCGGTCAATCCGTTCGCGAGATATGTGACTTTGAAGCTAAGAAATGGTTGACAAGACAACAAATTTTTCGCAATTCTGCTGCTCCAAACGCTTAACCAGAATGGCCTAGGGAAAAAATACACATACCGCTGTAGTCGGGCGAGTTTCTACTTTCAGATGCAATAGGAATTTTTGGGTTAGGTCAATCCGTTCGCGAGATATGGGAGTTTGAAGCTAAGAAATGGTTGAGAAGACAACAAATTTTTCGCAAATCTGCTGCTCCAAACGCTTAACCAGAATGGCCTAGGGAAAAAATACGCATACCGTTGTAATCGGGCGTGTTTCTACTTTCAGTTACAATAGGAATTGTTGGGTTCGGTCAATCCGTTCGCGAGATGTGGGACTTTGAAGCTAAGAAATGGTTGACAAGACAACAAATTTTTCGCAATTCGGCTGCTCCAAACGCTTAACCAGAATGGCCTAGGGAAAAAATACACATACCGTTGTAATCGGGCGAGTTTCTACTTTCAGACGCGACAGGAATTTTTGGGTTAGGTTAATCCGTTCGCGAGATATGGGAGTTTGAAGCCAAGAAATGGTTGAGAAGGCAAAAAATTTTTCGCAATTCTGCTGCTCCAAACGCTTAACCAGAATGCCCTAGGGAAAGAATACACATACCGTTGTAATCGGGCGAGTTTCTACTTTCAGTTACAATAGGAATTTTTGGGTTCGGTCAATCCGTACGCGAGATATGGGACTTTGAAGCTAAGGCATGGTTGACAAGACAACAAATTTTTCCCACTTCTGCTGCTCCAATCGCTTAACCAGAATGGCCTAGGGAAAAAATACACATACTATTGTAATCGGGCGAGTTTCTACTTTCACAAGCAACAGGAATTTTTGGGTTTGGTCAATCCGTGCGCGAGATATGGGAGTTTGAAGCCAAGAAATGGTTGAGAAGGCATAAAATTTTTCGCAATTCTGCTGATCCAAACGCTTAACCAGAATGGCCTAGGGAAAAAATACACATACCGCTGTAGTCGGGCGAGTGTCTACTTTCAGATGCAATAGGAATTTTTGGGTTCGGTCAATCCGTTCGCGAGATATGGGAGTTTGAAGCCAAGAAATGCTTGAGAAGGCAAAAAATTTTTCGCAATTCTGCTGCTCCAAACGCTTAACCAGAATGGCCTAGGGAAAAAATACACATACCGTTGTAATCGGGCGAGTTTCTAGTTTCAGATGCAATAGGAATTTTTGGGTTAGGTCAATCTCTTCGAGAGATATGGGAGTTTGAAGCCAAGAAATGGTAGAGAAGGCAAAAAATTTTTCACAATTCTGCTGCTCCAAACGCTTAACCAGAATGGCCTAGGGAAAAAATACACATACCGTTGTAATCGGGCGAGTTTCTTCTTTCAGATGCAATAGGAATTTTTGGGCTAGGTCAATCCGTTCGCGAGATATGGGAGTTTGAAGCTAAGAAATGGTTGAGAAGGCAAAAAATTTTTCGCAATTCTGCTGCTCCAAACGCTTAACCAGAATGGCGTAGGGTAAAAATACACATACCGTTGTAATCGGGAGAGTTTCTACTTTCACAAGCAACAGGAATTTTTGGGTTTGGTCAATCCGTTCGCGAGATATGGGAGTTTGAAGCCAAGAAATGGTTGAGAAGGCATAAAATTTTTCGCAATTCTGCTGATCCAAACGCTTAACCAGAATGGCCCAGGGGAAAAATACACGTACCGTTGTAATCGGGCGAGTGTCTGCTTTCAAATGCGATACGAATTTTTGGGTTAGGACAATCCGTTCGCGAGATATGGGACTTTGAAGCTAAGAAATGGTTGACAAGACAACAAATTTTTCGCAATTCTGCTGCTCCAAACGCTTAACCAGAATGCCCTAGGGAAAGAATACACATACCGTTGTAATCGGGCGAGTTTCTACTTTCAGTTACAATAGGAATTTTTGGGTTCGGTCAATCCGTACGCGAGATATGGGACTTTGAAGCTAAGGCATGGTTGACAAGACAACAAATTTTTCCCACTTCTGCTGCTCCAATCGCTTAACCAGAATGGCCTAGGGAAAAAATACACATACTATTGTAATCGGGCGAGTTTCTACTTTCACAAGCAACAGGAATTTTTGGGTTTGGTCAATCCGTTCGCGAGATATGGGAGTTTGAAGCCAAGAAATGGTTGAGAAGGCATAACATTTTTCGCAATTCTGCTGATCCAAACGCTTAACCAGAATGGCCTAGGGAAAAAATACACATACCGCTGTAGTCGGGCGAGTGTCTACTTTCAGATGCAATAGGAATTTTTGGGTTCGGTCAATCCGTTCGCGAGATATGGGAGTTTGAAGCCAAGAAATGCTTGAGAAGGCAAAAAATTTTTCGCAATTCTGCTGCTCCAAACGCTTAACCAGAATGGCCTAGGGAAAAAATACACATACCGTTGTAATCGGGCGAGTTTCTACTTTCAGATGCAATAGGAATTTTTGGGTTAGGTCAATCTCTTCGCGAGATATGGGAGTTTGAAGCCAAGAAATGGTAGAGAAGGCAAAAAATTTTTCACAATTCTGCTGCTCCAAACGCTTAACCAGAATGGCCTAGGGAAAAAATACACATACCGTTGTAATCGGGCGAGTTTCTTCTTTCAGATGCAATAGGAATTTTTGGGCTAGGTCAATCCGTTCGCGAGATATGGGAGTTTGAAGCTAAGAAATGGTTGAGAAGGCAAAAAATTTTTCGCAATTCTGCTGCTCCAAACGCTTAACCAGAATGGCGTAGGGTAAAAATACACATACCGTTGTAATCGGGAGAGTTTCTACTTTCACAAGCAACAGGAATTTTTGGGTTTGGTCAATCCGTTCGCGAGATATGGGAGTTTGAAGCCAAGAAATGGTTGAGAAGGCATAAAATTTTTCGCAATTCTGCTGATCCAAACGCTTAACCAGAATGGCCCAGGGGAAAAATACACGTACCGTTGTAATCGGGCGAGTGTCTGCTTTCAAATGCGATACGAATTTTTGGGTTAGGACAATCCGTTCGCGAGATATGGGACTTTGAAGCTAAGGCATGGTTGACAAGACAACAAATTTTTCCCACTTCTGCTGCTCCAATCGCTTAACCAGAATGGCCTAGGGAAAAAATACACATACTATTGTAATCGGGCGAGTTTCTACTTTCACAAGCAACTGGAATTTTTGGGTTTGGTCAATCCGTTCGCGAGATATGGGAGTTTGAAGCCAAGAAATGGTTGAGAAGGCATAAAATTTTTCGCAATTCTGCTGATCCAAACGCTTAACCAGAATGGCCTAGGGAAAAAATACACATACCGCTGTAGTCGGGCGAGTGTCTACTTTCAGATGCAATAGGAATTTTTGGGTTCGGTCAATCCGTTCGCGAGATATGGGAGTTTGAAGCCAAGAAATGCTTGAGAAGGCAAAAAATTTTTCGCAATTCTGCTGCTCCAAACGCTTAACCAGAATGGCCTAGGGAAAAAATACACATACCGTTGTAATCGGGCGAGTTTCTACTTTCAGATGCAATAGGAATTTTTGGGTTAGGTCAATCTCTTCGCGAGATATGGGAGTTTGAAGCCAAGAAATGGTAGAGAAGGCAAAAAATTTTTCACAATTCTGCTGCTCCAAACGCTTAACCAGAATGGCCTAGGGAAAAAATACACATACCGTTGTAATCGGGCGAGTTTCTTCTTTCAGATGCAATAGGAATTTTTGGGCTAGGTCAATCCGTTCGCGAGATATGGGAGTTTGAAGCTAAGAAATGGTTGAGAAGGCAAAAAATTTTTCGCAATTCTGCTGCTCCAAACGCTTAACCAGAATGGCGTAGGGTAAAAATACACATACCGTTGTAATCGGGAGAGTTTCTACTTTCACAAGCAACAGGAATTTTTGGGTTTGGTCAATCCGTTCGCGAGATATGGGAGTTTGAAGCCAAGAAATGGTTGAGAAGGCATAAAATTTTTCGCAATTCTGCTGATCCAAACGCTTAACCAGAATGGCCCAGGTGAAAAATACACGTACCGTTGTAATCGGGCGAGTGTCTGCTTTCAAATGCGATACGAATTTTTGGGTTAGGACAATCCGTTCGCGAGATATGGGACTTTGAAGCTAAGAAATGGTTGACAAGACAACAAATTTTTCGCAATTCTGCTGCTCCAAACGCTTAACCAGAATGGCCTAGGGAAAAAATAGACATACCGTTGTATTCGGGCGAGTTTCTACTTTCAGTTACAATAGGAATTTTTGGGTCTGGTCAATCCGTTCGCGAGATATGGGACTTTCAAGCTAAGAAATGGTTGACAAGACAACAAATTTTTCGCACTTCTGCTGCTCCAATCGCTTAACCAGAATGGCCTATGGGAAAAATACACGTACCGTTGTAATCGGGCGAGTTTCTACTTTCAGACGCAGAAGGAATTTTTGGGTTTGGTCAATCCGTTCGCGAGATGTGGGACTTTGAAGCTAAGAAATGGATGAGAAGACAACAAATTTTTCGCAATTCTGCTGCTCCAAACGCTTAACCAGAAAGGGCTAGGGAAAAAATACACCTACCGTTGTAATCGGGCGAGTTTCTACTTTCAGACGCAACAGGAATTTTTGGGTTAGGTCAATCCGTTCGCGAGATATGGGAGTTTGAAGCCAAGAAATGGTTGGGAAGGCAAAAATTTTTTCGCAATTCTGCTGCTCCAAACGCTTAACCAGAATGCCCTAGGGAAAAAATACACATACCGTTGTAATCGGGCGAGTTTCTTCTTTCAGATGCAATAGGAATTTTTGGGCTAGGTCAATCCGTTCGCGAGATATGGGAGTTTGAAGCTAAGAAATGGTTGAGAAGGCAAAAAATTTTTCGCAATTCTGCTGCTCCAAACGCTTAACCAGAATGGCGTAGGGTAAAAATACACATACCGTTGTAATCGGGAGAGTTTCTACTTTCACAAGCAACAGGAATTTTTGGGTTTGGTCAATCCGTTCGCGAGATATGGGAGTTTGAAGCCAAGAAATGGTTGAGAAGGCATAAAATTTTTCGCAATTCTGCTGATCCAAACGCTTAACCAGAATGGCCCAGGGGAAAAATACACGTACCGTTGTAATCGGGCGAGTGTCTGCTTTCAAATGCGATACGAATTTTTGGGTTAGGACAATCCGTTCGCGAGATATGGGACTTTGAAGCTAAGGCATGTTTGACAAGACAACAAATTTTTCCCACTTCTGCTGCTCCAATCGCTTAACCAGAATGGCCTAGGGAAAAAATACACATACTATTGTAATCGGGCGAGTTTCTACTTTCACAAGCAACTGGAATTTTTGGGTTTGGTCAATCCGTTCGCGAGATATGGGAGTTTGAAGCCAAGAAATGGTTGAGAAGGCATAAAATTTTTCGCAATTCTGCTGATCCAAACGCTTAACCAGAATGGCCTAGGGAAAAAATACACATACCGCTGTAGTCGGGCGAGTGTCTACTTTCAGATGCAATAGGAATTTTTGGGTTCGGTCAATCCGTTCGCGAGATATGGGAGTTTGAAGCCAAGAAATGCTTGAGAAGGCAAAAAATTTTTCGCAATTCTGCTGCTCCAAACGCTTAACCAGAATGGCCTAGGGAAAAAATACACATACCGTTGTAATCGGGCGAGTTTCTACTTTCAGATGCAATAGGAATTTTTGGGTTAGGTCAATCTCTTCGCGAGATATGGGAGTTTGAAGCCAAGAAATGGTAGAGAAGGCAAAAAATTTTTCACAATTCTGCTGCTCCAAACGCTTAACCAGAATGGCCTAGGGAAAAAATACACATACCGTTGTAATCGGGCGAGTTTCTTCTTTCAGATGCAATAGGAATTTTTGGGCTAGGTCAATCCGTTCGCGAGATATGGGAGTTTGAAGCTAAGAAATGGTTGAGAAGGCAAAAAATGTTTCGCAATTCTGCTGCTCCAAACGCTTAACCAGATTGGCGTAGGGTAAAAATACACATACCGTTGTAATCGGGAGAGTTTCTACTTTCACAAGCAACAGGAATTTTTGGGTTTGGTCAATCCGTTCGCGAGATATGGGAGTTTGAAGCCAAGAAATGGTTGAGAAGGCATAAAATTTTTCGCAATTCTGCTGCTCCAAACGCTTAACCAGAATGGCCCAGGTGAAAAATACACGTACCGTTGTAATCGGGCGAGTGTCTGCTTTCAAATGCGATACGAATTTTTGGGTTAGGACAATCCGTTCGCGAGATATGGGACTTTGAAGCTAAGAAATGGTTGACAAGACAACAAATTTTTCGCAATTCTGCTGCTCCAAACGCTTAACCAGAATGGCCTAGGGAAGAAATACACATACCGTTGTAATCGGGCGAGTTTCTACTTTCAGATGAAATAGGAATTTTTGGGTTAGGTCAAACGGTTCGCGAGATAAGGGAGTTTGAAGCCAAGAAATGGTAGAGAAGGCAAAAAATTTTTCACAATTCTGCTGCTCCAAACGCTTAACCAGAATGGCCTAGGGAAAAAATACACATACAGTTGTAGTCGGGCGAGTTTCTTCTTTCAGATGCAATAGGAATTTTTGGGTTAGGTCAATCTGTTCGCGAGATATGGCAGTTTGAAGCCAAGAAATGGTTGAGAAGGCAAGAAATTTTTCGCAATTCTGCTGCTTCAAACGCTTAACCAGAATGGCCTAGGGAAAAAATAGACATACCGTTGTATTCGGGCGAGTTTCTACTTTCAGTTACAATAGGAATTTTTGGGTCTGGTCAATCCGTTCGCGAGATATGGGACTTTCAAGCTAAGAAATGGTTGACAAGACAACAAATTTTTCGCACTTCTGCTGCTCCAATCGCTTAACCAGAATGGCCTATGGGAAAAATACACGTACCGTTGTAATCGGGCGAGTTTCTACTTTCAGACGCAGAAGGAATTTTTGGGTTTGGTCAATCCGTTCGCGAGATGTGTGACTTTGAAGCTAAGAAATGGATGAGAAGACAACAAATTTTTCGCAATTCTGCTGCTCCAAACGCTTAACCAGAAAGGGCTAGGGAAAAAATACACCTACCGTTGTAATCGGGCGAGTTTCTACTTTCAGACGCAACAGGAATTTTTGGGTTAGGTCAATCCGTTCGCGAGATATGGGAGTTTGAAGCCAAGAAATGGTTGGGAAGGCAAAAATTTTTTCGCAATTCTGCTGCTCCAAACGCTTAACCAGAATGGCCTAGGGAAAAAATACACATACCGTTGTAATCGGGCGAGTTTCTACTTTCAGTTACAATAGGAATTTTTGGGTTCGGTCAATCCGTTCGCGAGATATGGGACTTTGAAGTTAAGAAATGGTTGACAAGACAACAAATTTTTCGCACTTCTGCTGCTCCAAACGCTTAACCAGAATGGCCTAGGGAAAAAATACACATACCGTTGTAATCGGGCGAGTTTCTTCTTTCAGATGCAATAGGAATTTTTGGGCTAGGTCAATCCGTTCGCGAGATATGGGAGTTTGAAGCTAAGAAATGGTTGAGAAGGCAAAAAATTTTTCGCAATTCTGCTGCTCCAAACGCTTAACCAGAATGGCGTAGGGTAAAAATACACATACCGTTGTAATCGGGAGAGTTTCTACTTTCACAAGCAACAGGAATTTTTGGGTTTGGTCAATCCGTTCGCGAGATATGGGAGTTTGAAGCCAAGAAATGGTTGAGAAGGCATAAAATTTTTCGCAATTCTGCTGATCCAAACGCTTAACCAGAATGGCCCAGGGGAAAAATACACGTACCGTTGTAATCGGGCGAGTGTCTGCTTTCAAATGCGATACGAATTTTTGGGTTAGGACAATCCGTTCGCGAGATATGGGACTTTGAAGCTAAGGCATGGTTGACAAGACAACAAATTTTTCCCACTTCTGCTGCTCCAATCGCTTAACCAGAATGGCCTAGGGAAAAAATACACATACTATTGTAATCGGGCGAGTTTCTACTTTCACAAGCAACTGGAATTTTTGGGTTTGGTCAATCCGTTCGCGAGATATGGGAGTTTGAAGCCAAGAAATGGTTGAGAAGGCATAAAATTTTTCGCAATTCTGCTGATCCAAACGCTTAACCAGAATGGCCTAGGGAAAAAATACACATACCGCTGTAGTCGGGCGAGTGTCTACTTTCAGATGCAATAGGAATTTTTGGGTTCGGTCAATCCGTTCGCGAGATATGGGAGTTTGAAGCCAAGAAATGCTTGAGAAGGCAAAAAATTTTTCGCAATTCTGCTGCTCCAAACGCTTAACCAGAATGGCCTAGGGAAAAAATACACATACCGTTGTAATCGGGCGAGTTTCTACTTTCAGATGCAATAGGAATTTTTGGGTTAGGTCAATCTCTTCGCGAGATATGGGAGTTTGAAGCCAAGAAATGGTAGAGAAGGCAAAAAATTTTTCACAATTCTGCTGCTCCAAACGCTTAACCAGAATGGCCTAGGGAAAAAATACACATACCGTTGTAATCGGGCGAGTTTCTTCTTTCAGATGCAATAGGAATTTTTGGGCTAGGTCAATCCGTTCGCGAGATATGGGAGTTTGAAGCTAAGAAATGGTTGAGAAGGCAAAAAATTTTTCGCAATTCTGCTGCTCCAAACGCTTAACCAGAATGGCGTAGGGTAAAAATACACATACCGTTGTAATCGGGAGAGTTTCTACTTTCACAAGCAACAGGAATTTTTGGGTTTGGTCAATCCGTTCGCGAGATATGGGAGTTTGAAGCCAAGAAATGGTTGAGAAGGCATAAAATTTTTCGCAATTCTGCTGATCCAAACGCTTAACCAGAATGGCCCAGGTGAAAAATACACGTACCGTTGTAATCGGGCGAGTGTCTGCTTTCAAATGCGATACGAATTTTTGGGTTAGGACAATCCGTTCGCGAGATATGGGACTTTGAAGCTAAGAAATGGTTGACAAGACAACAAATTTTTCGCAATTCTGCTGCTCCAAACGCTTAACCAGAACGGCCTAGGGAAGAAATACACATACCGTTGTAATCGGGCGAGTTTCTACTTTCAGATGCAATAGGAATTTTTGGGTTAGGTCAAACGGTTCGCGAGATAAGGGAGTTTGAAGCCAAGAAATGGTAGAGAAGGCAAAAAATTTTTCACAATTCTGCTGCTCCAAACGCTTAACCAGAATGGCCTAGGGAAAAAATACACATACAGTTGTAGTCGGGCGAGTTTCTTCTTTCAGATGCAATAGGAATTTTTGGGTTAGGTCAATCTGTTCGCGAGATATGGCAGTTTGAAGCCAAGAAATGGTTGAGAAGGCAAGAAATTTTTCGAAATTCTGCTGCTTCAAACGCTTAACCAGAATGGCCTAGGGAAAAAATAGACATACCGTTGTATTCGGGCGAGTTTCTACTTTCAGTTACAATAGGAATTTTTGGGTCTGGTCAATCCGTTCGCGAGATATGGGACTTTCAAGCTAAGAAATGGTTGACAAGACAACAAATTTTTCGCACTTCTGCTGCTCCAATCGCTTAACCAGAATGGCCTATGGGAAAAATACACGTACCGTTGTAATCGGGCGAGTTTCTACTTTCAGACGCAGAAGGAATTTTTGGGTTTGGTCAATCCGTTCGCGAGATGTGGGACTTTGAAGCTAAGAAATGGATGAGAAGACAACAAATTTTTCGCAATTCTGCTGCTCCAAACGCTTAACCAGAAAGGGCTAGGGAAAAAATACACCTACCGTTGTAATCGGGCGAGTTTCTACTTTCAGACGCAACAGGAATTTTTGGGTTAGGTCAATCCGTTCGCGAGATATGGGAGTTTGAAGCCAAGAAATGGTTGGGAAGGCAAAAATTTTTTCGCAATTCTGCTGCTCCAAACGCTTAACCAGAATGCCCTAGGGAAAAAATACACATACCGTTGTAATCGGGCGAGTTTCTTCTTTCAGATGCAATAGGAATTTTTGGGCTAGGTCAATCCGTTCGCGAGATATGGGAGTTTGAAGCTAAGAAATGGTTGAGAAGGCAAAAAATTTTTCGCAATTCTGCTGCTCCAAACGCTTAACCAGAATGGCGTAGGGTAAAAATACACATACCGTTGTAATCGGGAGAGTTTCTACTTTCACAAGCAACAGGAATTTTTGGGTTTGGTCAATCCGTTCGCGAGATATGGGAGTTTGAAGCCAAGAAATGGTTGAGAAGGCATAAAATTTTTCGCAATTCTGCTGATCCAAACGCTTAACCAGAATGGCCCAGGGGAAAAATACACGTACCGTTGTAATCGGGCGAGTGTCTGCATTCAAATGCGATACGAATTTTTGGGTTAGGACAATCCGTTCGCGAGATATGGGACTTTGAAGCTAAGGCATGGTTGACAAGACAACAAATTTTTCCCACTTCTGCTGCTCCAATCGCTTAACCAGAATGGCCTAGGGAAAAAATACACATACTATTGTAATCGGGCGAGTTTCTACTTTCACAAGCAACTGGAATTTTTGGGTTTGGTCAATCCGTTCGCGAGATATGGGAGTTTGAAGCCAAGAAATGGTTGAGAAGGCATAAAATTTTTCGCAATTCTGCTGATCCAAACGCTTAACCAGAATGGCCTAGGGAAAAAATACACATACCGCTGTAGTCGGGCGAGTGTCTACTTTCAGATGCAATAGGAATTTTTGGGTTCGGTCAATCCGTTCGCGAGATATGGGAGTTTGAAGCCAAGAAATGCTTGAGAAGGCAAAAAATTTTTCGCAATTCTGCTGCTCCAAACGCTTAACCAGAATGGCCTAGGGAAAAAATACACATACCGTTGTAATCGGGCGAGTTTCTACTTTCAGATGCAATAGGAATTTTTGGGTTAGGTCAATCTCTTCGCGAGATATGGGAGTTTGAAGCCAAGAAATGGTAGAGAAGGCAAAAAATTTTTCACAATTCTGCTGCTCCAAACGCTTAACCAGAATGGCCTAGGGAAAAAATACACATACCGTTGTAATCGGGCGAGTTTCTTCTTTCAGATGCAATAGGAATTTTTGGGCTAGGTCAATCCGTTCGCGAGATATGGGAGTTTGAAGCTAAGAAATGGTTGAGAAGGCAAAAAATTTTTCGCAATTCTGCTGCTCCAAACGCTTAACCAGAATGGCGTAGGGTAAAAATACACATACCGTTGTAATCGGGAGAGTTTCTACTTTCACAAGCAACAGGAATTTTTGGGTTTGGTCAATCCGTTCGCGAGATATGGGAGTTTGAAGCCAAGAAATGGTTGAGAAGGCATAAAATTTTTCGCAATTCTGCTGATCCAAACGCTTAACCAGAATGGCCCAGGTGAAAAATACACGTACCGTTGTAATCGGGCGAGTGTCTGCTTTCAAATGCGATACGAATTTTTGGGTTAGGACAATCCGTTCGCGAGATATGGGACTTTGAAGCTAAGAAATGGTTGACAAGACAACAAATTTTTCGCAATTCTGCTGCTCCAAACGCTTAACCAGAATGGCCTAGGGAAGAAATACACATACCGTTGTAATCGGGCGAGTTTCTACTTTCAGATGCAATAGGAATTTTTGGGTTAGGTCAAACGGTTCGCGAGATAAGGGAGTTTGAAGCCAAGAAATGGTAGAGAAGGCAAAAAATTTTTCACAATTCTGCTGCTCCAAACGCTTAACCAGAATGGCCTAGGGAAAAAATACACATACAGTTGTAGTCGGGCGAGTTTCTTCTTTCAGATGCAATAGGAATTTTTGGGTTAGGTCAATCTGTTCGCGAGATATGGCAGTTTGAAGCCAAGAAATGGTTGAGAAGGCAAGAAATTTTTCGCAATTCTGCTGCTTCAAACGCTTAACCAGAATGGCCTAGGGAAAAAATAGACATACCGTTGTATTCGGGCGAGTTTCTACTTTCAGTTACAATAGGAATTTTTGGGTCTGGTCAATCCGTTCGCGAGATATGGGACTTTCAAGCTAAGAAATGGTTGACAAGACAACAAATTTTTCGCACTTCTGCTGCTCCAATCGCTTAACCAGAATGGCCTATGGGAAAAATACACGTACCGTTGTAATCGGGCGAGTTTCTACTTTCAGACGCAGAAGGAATTTTTGGGTTTGGTCAATCCGTTCGCGAGATGTGTGACTTTGAAGCTAAGAAATGGATGAGAAGACAACAAATTTTTCGCAATTCTGCTGCTCCAAACGCTTAACCAGAAAGGGCTAGGGAAAAAATACACCTACCGTTGTAATCGGGCGAGTTTCTACTTTCAGACGCAACAGGAATTTTTGGGTTAGGTCAATCCGTTCGCGAGATATGGGAGTTTGAAGCCAAGAAATGGTTGGGAAGGCAAAAATTTTTTCGCAATTCTGCTGCTCCAAACGCTTAACCAGAATGCCCTAGGGAAAAAATACACATACCGTTGTAATCGGGCGAGTTTCTACTTTCAGATGCAATAGGAATTTTTGGGTTAGGACAATCCGTTCGCGAGATATGAGAGTTTGAAGCTAAGAAATGGTTCAGAAGACAACAAATTTTGCGCACTTCTGCTGCTCCAAACGCTTAACTAGAATGGCCTAGTGAAAAAATACGCATACCGTTGTAATCGAGCGAGTTTCTACTTTCAGACGCAGAAGGAATTTTTGGGTTTGGTCAATCCGTTCGCGAGATATGGGGCTTTGAAGCTAAGAAATGGATGAGAAGACAACAAATTTTTCGCAATTCTGCAGCTCCAAACGCTTGACCACAATGGCCTAGTGAAAAAATACGCATACCGTTGTAATCGGGCGAGTTTCTACTTTCAGACGCAACAGGAATTTCTGGGTTAGGTCAATCCGTTCGCGAGATATGGGAGTTTGAAGCCAAGAAATGGTTGAGAAGGCAAAAAATTTTTCGCAAATCTGCTGCTCCAAACGCTTAACCAGAATGGCCTAGGGAAAAAATACGCATACCGTTGTAATCGGGCGAGTTTCTACTTTCAGGTACAATAGGAATTGTTGGGTTCGGTCAATCCGTTCGCGAGATATGTGACTTTGAAGCTAAGAAATGGTTGACAAGACAACAAATTTTTCGCAATTCTGCTGCTCCAAACGCTTAACCAGAATGGCCTAGGGAAGAAATACACATACCGTTGTAATCGGGCGAGTTTCTACTTTCAGATGCAATAGGAATTTTTGGGTTAGGTCAAACGGTTCGCGAGATAAGGGAGTTTGAAGCCAAGAAATGGTAGAGAAGGCAAAAAATTTTTCACAATTCTGCTGCTCCAAACGCTTAACCAGAATGGCCTAGGGAAAAAATACACATACAGTTGTAGTCGGGCGAGTTTCTTCTTTCAGATGCAATAGGAATTTTTGGGTTAGGTCAATCTGTTCGCGAGATATGGCAGTTTGAAGCCAAGAAATGGTTGAGAAGGCAAGAAATTTTTCGCAATTCTGCTGCTTCAAACGCTTAACCAGAATGGCCTAGGGAAAAAATAGACATACCGTTGTATTCGGGCGAGTTTCTACTTTCAGTTACAATAGGAATTTTTGGGTCTGGTCAATCCGTTCGCGAGATATGGGACTTTCAAGCTAAGAAATGGTTGACAAGACAACAAATTTTTCGCACTTCTGCTGCTCCAATCGCTTAACCAGAATGGCCTATGGGAAAAATACACGTACCGTTGTAATCGGGCGAGTTTCTACTTTCAGACGCAGAAGGAATTTTTGGGTTTGGTCAATCCGTTCGCGAGATGTGTGACTTTGAAGCTAAGAAATGGATGAGAAGACAACAAATTTTTCGCAATTCTGCTGCTCCAAACGCTTAACCAGAAAGGGCTAGGGAAAAAATACACCTACCGTTGTAATCGGGCGAGTTTCTACTTTCAGACGCAACAGGAATTTTTGGGTTAGGTCAATCCGTTCGCGAGATATGGGAGTTTGAAGCCAAGAAATGGTTGGGAAGGCAAAAATTTTTTCGCAATTCTGCTGCTCCAAACGCTTAACCAGAATGCCCTAGGGAAAAAATACACATACCGTTGTAATCGGGCGAGTTTCTACTTTCAGATGCAATAGGAATTTTTGGGTTAGGACAATCCGTTCGCGAGATATGAGAGTTTGAAGCTAAGAAATGGTTCAGAAGACAACAAATTTTGCGCACTTCTGCTGCTCCAAACGCTTAACTAGAATGGCCTAGTGAAAAAATACGCATACCGTTGTAATCGAGCGAGTTTCTACTTTCAGACGCAGAAGGAATTTTTGGGTTTGGTCAATCCGTTCGCGAGATATGGGGCTTTGAAGCTAAGAAATGGATGAGAAGACAACAAATTTTTCGCAATTCTGCAGCTCCAAACGCTTGACCACAATGGCCTAGTGAAAAAATACGCATACCGTTGTAATCGGGCGAGTTTCTACTTTCAGACGCAACAGGAATTTCTGGGTTAGGTCAATCCGTTCGCGAGATATGGGAGTTTGAAGCCAAGAAATGGTTGAGAAGGCAAAAAATTTTTCGCAAATCTGCTGCTCCAAACGCTTAACCAGAATGGCCTAGGGAAAAAATACGCATACCGTTGTAATCGGGCGAGTTTCTACTTTCAGGTACAATAGGAATTGTTGGGTTCGGTCAATCCGTTCGCGAGATATGTGACTTTGAAGCTAAGAAATGGTTGACAAGACAACAAATTTTTCGCAATTCTGCTGCTCCAAACGCTTAACCAGAATGGCCTAGGGAAAAAATACACATACCGCTGTAGTCGGGCGAGTTTCTACTTTCAGATGCAATAGGAATTTTTGGGTTAGGTCAATCCGTTCGCGAGATATGGGAGTTTGAAGCTAAGAAATGGTTGAGAAGACAACAAATTTTTCGCAAACCTGCTGCTCCAAACGCTTAACCAGAATGGCCTAGGGAAAAAATACGCATACCGTTGTAATCGGGCGTGTTTCTACTTTCAGTTACAATAGGAATTGTTGGGTTCGGTCAATCCGTTCGCGAGATGTGGGACTTTGAAGCTAAGAAATGGTTGACAAGACAACAAATTTTTCGCAATTCTGCTGCTCCAAACGCTTAACCAGAATGGCCTAGGGAAAAAATACACATACCGTTGTAATCGGGCGAGTTTCTACTTTCAGACGCGACAGGAATTTTTGGGTTAGGTTAATCCGTTCGCGAGATATGGGAGTTTGAATCCAAGAAATGGTTGAGAAGGCAAAAAATTTTTCGCAATTCTGCTGCTCCAAACGCTTAACCAGAATGCCCTAGGGAAAGAATACACATACCGTTGTAATCGGGCGAGTTTCTACTTTCAGTTACAATAGGAATTTTTGGGTTCGGTCAATCCGTACGCGAGATATGGGACTTTGAAGCTAAGGAATGGTTGACAAGACAACAAATTTTTCCCACTTCTGCTGCTCCAATCGCTTAACCAGAATGGCCTAGGGAAAAAATACACATACTATTGTAATCGGGCGAGTTTCTACTTTCACAAGCAACAGGAATTTTTGGGTTTGGTCAATCCGTTCGCGAGATATGGGAGTTTGAAGCCAAGAAATGGTTGAGAAGGCATAAAATTTTTCGCAATTCTGCTGATCCAAACGCTTAACCAGAATGGCCTAGGGAAAAAATACACATGCCGCTGTAGTCGGGCGAGTGTCTACTTTCAGATGCAATAGGAATTTTTGGGTTCGGTCAATCCGTTCGCGAGATATGGGAGTTTGAAGCCAAGAAATGCTTGAGAAGGCAAAAAATTTTTCGCAATTCTGCTGCTCCAAACGCTTAACCAGAATGGCCTAGGGAAAAAATACACATACCGTTGTAATCGGGCGAGTTTCTACTTTCAGATGCAATAGGAATTTTTGGGTTAGGTCAATCTCTTCGCGAGATATGGGAGTTTGAAGTCAAGAAATGGTAGAGAAGGCAAAAAATTTTTCACAATTCTGCTGCTCCAAACGCTTAACCAGAATGGCCTAGGGAAAAAATACACATACCGTTGTAATCGGGCGAGTTTCTTCTTTCAGATGCAATAGGAATTTTTGGGCTAGGTCAATCCGTTCGCGAGATATGGGAGTTTGAAGCTAAGAAATGGTTGACAAGACAACAAATTTTTCGCAATTCTGCTGCTCCAAACGCTTAACCAGAATGGCCTAGGGAAGAAATACACATACCGTTGTAATCGGGCGAGTTTCTACTTTCAGATGCAATAGGAATTTTTGGGTTAGGTCAAACGGTTCGCGAGATAAGGGAGTTTGAAGCCAAGAAATGGTAGAGAAGGCAAAAAATTTTTCACAATTCTGCTGCTCCAAACGCTTAACCAGAATGGCCTAGGGAAAAAATACACATACAGTTGTAATCGGGCGAGTTTCTTCTTTCAGATGCAATAGGAATTTTTGGGTTAGGTCAATCTGTTCGCGAGATATGGCAGTTTGAAGCCAAGAAATGGTTGAGAAGGCAAGAAATTTTTCGCAATTCTGCTGCTTCAAACGCTTAACCAGAATGGCCTAGGGAAAAAATAGACATACCGTTGTAATCGGGCGAGTTTCTACTTTCAGTTACAATAGGAATTTTTGGGTCTGGTCAATCCGTTCGCGAGATATGGGACTTTCAAGCTAAGAAATGGTTGACAAGACAACAAATTTTTCGCACTTCTGCTGCTCCAATCGCTTAACCAGAATGGCCTAGGGGAAAAATACACGTCAAGTTGTAATCGGGCGAGTTTCTACTTTCAGACGCAGAAGGAATTTTTGGGTTTGGTCAATCCGTTCGCGAGATGTGGGACTTTGAAGCTAAGAAATGGATGAGAAGACAACAAATTTTTCGCAATTCTGCTGCTCCAAACGCTTAACCAGAAAGGGCTAGGGAAAAAATACACCTAACGTTGTAATCGGGCGAGTTTCTACTTTCAGACGCAACAGGAATTTTTGGGTTAGGTCAATCCGTTCGCGAGATATGGGAGTTTGAAGCCAAGAAATGGTTGAGAAGGCAAAAAATTTTTCGCAATTCTGCTGCTCCAAACGCTTAACCAGAATGCCCTAGGGAAAAAATACACATACCGTTGTAATCGGGCGAGTTTCTACTTTCAGATGCAATAGGAATTTTTGGGTTAGGACAATCCGTTCGCGAGATATGAGAGTTTGAAGCTAAGAAATGGTTCAGAAGACAACAAATTTTGCGCACTTCTGCTGCTCCAAACGCTTAACTAGAATGGCCTAGTGAAAAAATACGCATACCGTTGTAATCGGGCGAGTTTCTACTTTCAGACGCAGAAGGAATTTTTGGGTTTGGTCAATCCGTTCGCGAGATATGGGGCTTTGAAGCTAAGAAATGGATGAGAAGACAACAAATTTTTCGCAATTCTGCAGCTCCAAACGCTTGACCACAATGGGCTAGTGAAAAAATACACATACCGTTGTAATCGGGAGAGTTTCTACTTTCACAAGCAACAGGAATTTTTGGGTTTGGTCAATCCATTCGCGAGATATGGGAGTTTGAAGCCAAGAAATGGTTGAGAAGGCATAACATTTTTCGCAATTCTGCTGATCCAAACGCTTAACCAGAATGGGCTAGGGAAGAAATACACATACCGTTGTAATCGGGAGAGTTTCTACTTTCACAAGCAACAGGAATTTTTGGGATTGGTCAATCCGTTCGCGAGATATGGGAGTTTGAATCCAAGAAATGGTTGAGAAGGCATAAAATTTTTCGCAATTCTGCTGATCCAAACGCTTAACCAGAATGGCCTAGGGGAAAAATACACGCACAGTTGTAATCGGGCGAGTTTCTACTTTCAAATGCAATAGGAATTTTTGGGTTAGGACAATCCGTTCGCGAGATATGGGACTTTGAAGCTAAGAAATGGTTGAGAAGACAACAAATTTTTCGCAATTCTGCTGCTCCAAACGCTTAACCAGAATGGCCTAGGGAAGAAATACACATACCGTTGTAATCGGGCGAGTTTCTACTTTCAGACGCAACAGGAATTTTTGGGTTAGGTCAATCCGTTCGCGAGATATGGGAGTTTGAAGCCAAGAAATGGTTGAGAAGGCAAAAAATTTTTCGCAAATCTGCTGCTCCAAACGCTTAACCAGAATGGCCTAGGGAAAAAATACGCATACCGTTGTAATCGGGCGAGTTTCTACTTTCAGGTACAATAGGAATTGTTGGGTTCGGTCAATCCGTTCGCGAGATATGTGACTTTGAAGCTAAGAAATGGTTGACAAGACAACAAATTTTTCGCAATTCTGCTGCTCCAAACGCTTAACCAGAATGGCCTAGGGAAAAAATACACATACCGCTGTAGTCGGGCGAGTTTCTACTTTCAGATGCAATAGGAATTTTTGGGTTAGGTCAATCCGTTCGCGAGATATGGGAGTTTGAAGCTAAGAAATGGTTGAGAAGACAACAAATTTTTCGCAAACCTGCTGCTCCAAACGCTTAACCAGAATGGCCTAGGGAAAAAATACGCATACCGTTGAAATCGGGCGTGTTTCTACTTTCAGTTACAATAGGAATTGTTGGGTTCGGTCAATCCGTTCGCGAGATGTGGGACTTTGAAGCTAAGAAATGGTTGACAAGACAACAAATTTTTCCCACTTCTGCTGCTCCAATCGCTTAACCAGAATGGCCTAGGGAAAAAATACACATACTATTGTAATCGGGCGAGTTTCTACTTTCACAAGCAACAGGAATTTTTGGGTTTGGTCAATCCGTTCGCGAGATATGGGAGTTTGAAGCCAAGAAATGGTTGAGAAGGCATAAAATTTTTCGCAATTCTGCTGATCCAAACGCTTAACCAGAATGGCCTAGGGAAAAAATACACATGCCGCTGTAGTCGGGCGAGTGTCTACTTTCAGATGCAATAGGAATTTTTGGGTTCGGTCAATCCGTTCGCGAGATATGGGAGTTTGAAGCCAAGAAATGCTTGAGAAGGCAAAAAATTTTTCGCAATTCTGCTGCTGCAAACGCTTAACCAGAATGGCCTAGGGAAAAAATACACATACCGTTGTAATCGGGCGAGTTTCTACTTTCAGATGCAATAGGAATTTTTGGGTTAGGTCAATCTCTTCGCGAGATATGGGAGTTTGAAGCCAAGAAATGGTAGAGAAGGCAAAAAATTTTTCACAATTCTGCTGCTCCAAACGCTTAACCAGAATGGCCTAGGGAAAAAATACACATACCGTTGTAATCGGGCGAGTTTCTTCTTTCAGATGCAATAGGAATTTTTGGGCTAGGTCAATCCGTTCGCGAGATATGGGAGTTTGAAGCTAAGAAATGGTTGAGAAGGCAAAAAATTTTTCGCAATTCTGCTGCTCCAAACGCTTAACCAGAATGGCGTAGGGTAAAAATACACATACCGTTGTAATCGGGAGAGTTTCTACTTTCACAAGCAACAGGAATTTTTGGGTTTGGTCAATCCGTTCGCGAGATATGGGAGTTTGAAGCCAAGGAATGGTTGAGAAGGCATAAAATTTTTCGCAATTCTGCTGATCCAAACGCTTAACCAGAATGGCCCAGGGGAAAAATACACGTGCCGTTGTAATCGGGCGAGTGTCTGCTTTCAAATGCGATACGAATTTTTGGGTTAGGACAATCCGTTCGCGAGATATGGGACTTTGAAGCTAAGAAATGGTTGACAAGACAACAAATTTTTCGCAATTCTGCTGCTCCAAACGCTTAACCAGAATGGCCTAGGGAAAAAATACACATACAGTTGTAATCGGGCGAGTTTCTTCTTTCAGATGCAATAGGAATTTTTGGGTTAGGTCAATCTGTTCGCGAGATATGGCAGTTTGAAGCCAAGAAATGGTTGAGAAGGCAAGAAATTTTTCGCAATTCTGCTGCTTCAAACGCTTAACCAGAATGGCCTAGGGAAAAAATACACATACCGTTGTAATCGGGCGAGTTTCTACTTTCAGCTACAATAGGAATTTTTGGGTCTGGTCAATCCGTTCGCGAGATATGGGACATTCAAGCTAAGAAATGGTTGACAAGACAACAAATTTTTCGCACTTCTGCTGCTCCAATCGCTTAACCAGAATGGCCTAGGGGAAAAATACACGTACCGTTGTAATCGGGCGAGGCTCTACTTTCAGACGCAATCGGAATTTTCCGGTTAAGTCAATTCGTTCGCGAGATATGGGAGTTTGAAGCTAAGAAATGGTTGACAAGGCAACAAATTTTTCGCAATTCTGCTGCTCCAATCGCTTAACCAGAATGCCCTAGGGGAAAAATACACGTACCGTTGTAATCGGGCGAATTTCTACTTTCAAATGCAATAGGAATTTTTGGGTTAGGACAATCCGTTCGCGAGATATGGGACTTTGAAGCTAAGAAATGGTTGAGAAGGCAAAAAATTTTTCGCAATTCTGCTGCTCCAAACGCTTAACCAGAATGGCCTAGGGAAAAAATACGCATACCGTTGTAATCGGTCGAGTTTCTACTTTCAGTTACAATAGGAATTGTTGGGTTCGGTCAATCCGTTCGCGAGATATGGGACTTTGAAGCTAAGAAATGGTTGACAAGACAACAAATTTTTCGCAATTCTGCTGCTCCAAACGCTTAACCAGAATGGCCTAGGGAAAAAATACACATACAGTTGTAATCGGGCGAGTTTCTTCTTTCAGATGCAATGGGAATTTTTGGGTTAGGTCAATCTGTTCGCGAGATATGGCAGTTTGAAGCCAAGAAATGGTTGAGAAGGCAAGAAATTTTTCGCAATTCTGCTGCTTCAAACGCTTAACCAGAATGGCCTAGGGAAAAAATACACATACCGTTGAAATCGGGCGAGTTTCTACTTTCAGTTACAATAGGAATTTTTGGGTCTGGTCAATCCGTTCGCGAGAAATGGGACTTTCAAGCTAGGAAATGGTTGACAAGACAACAAATTTTTCGCACTTCTGCAGCTCCAATCGCATAACCAGAATGGCCTAGGGAAAAAATACACATACCGTTGTAATCGGGCGAGTTTCTACTTTCAGACGCAACAGGAATTTTTGGGTTACGTCAATCCGTTCGCGAGATATGGGAGTTTGAAGCCAAGAAATGGTTGAGAAGGCAAAAAATTTTTCGCAATTCTGCTGCTCCAAACGCTTAACCAGAATGCCCTAGGGACAAAATACACATACCGTTGTAATCGGGCGAGTTTCTACTTTCAGTTACAATAGGAATTTTTGGGTTCGGTCAATCCGTTCGCGAGATATGGGACTTTGAAGTTAAGAAATGGTTGACAAGACAACAAATTTTTCGCACTTCTGCTGCTCCAATCGCTTAACCAGAATGCCCTAGGGAAAAAATACACATACCTTTGTAATCGGGCGCGTTTCTACTTTCAGATGCAATAGGAATTTTTGGGTTAGGACAATCCGTTCGCGAGATATGAGAGTTTGAAGCTAAGAAATGGTTGAGAAGACAACAAATTTTTCGCACTTCTGCTGCTCCAAACGCTTAACTAGAATGACCTAGGGAAAAAATACGCATACCGTTGTAATCGGGCGAGTTTCTACTTTCAGACGCAGAAGGAATTTTTGGGTTTGGTCAATCCGTTCGCGAGATATGGGTCTTTGAAGCTAAGAAATGGATGACAAGACAACAAATTTTTCGCAATTCTGCTGCTCCAAACGCTTAACCAGAATGGCCTACGGAAAAAATACGCATACCGTTGTAATCGGGCGAGTTTCTACTTTCAGGTACAATAGGAATTGTTGGGTTCGGTCAATCCGTTTGCGAGATATGGGACTTTGAAGCTAAGAAATGGTTGACAAGACAACAAATTTTTCGCAATTCTGCTGCTCCAAACGCTTAACCAGAATGGCCTAGGGAAAAAATACACATACCGCTGTAGTCGGGCGAGTTTCTACTTTCAGATGCAATAGGAATTTTTGGGTTAGGTCAATCCGTTCGCGAGATATGGGAGTTTGAAGCTAAGAAATGGTTGAGAAGACAACAAATTTTTCGCAAATCTGCTGCTCCAAACGCTTAACCAGAATGGCATAGGGAAAAAATACGCATACCGTTGTAATCGGGCGGGTTTCTACTTTCAATTACAATAGGAATTGTTGGGTTCGGTCAATCCGTTCGCGAGATATGGGACTTTGAAGCTAAGAAATGGTTGACAAGACAACAAATTTTTCGCAATTCTGCTGCTCCAAACGCTTAACCAGAATGGCCCAGGGAAAAAATACACATACCGTTGTAATCGGGCGAGTTTCTACTTTCAGACGCGACAGGAATTTTTGGGTTAGGTTAATCCGTTCGCGAGATATGGGAGTTTGAAGCCAAGAAATGGTTGAGAAGGCAAAAAATTTTTCGCAATTCTGCTGCTCCAAACGCTTAACCAGAATGCCCTAGGGAAAGAATACACATACCGTTGTAATCGGGCGAGTTTCTACTTTCAGTTACAATAGGAATTTTTGGGTTCGGTCAATCCGTACGCGAGACATGGGACTTTGAAGCTAAGGAATGGTTGACAAGACAACAAATTTTTCGCACTTCTGCTGCTCCAATCGCTTAACCAGAATGGCCTAGGGAAAAAATACACATACTATTGTAATCGGGCGAGTTTCTACTTTCAGACGCGACAGGAATTTTTGGGTTAGGTTAATCCGTTCGCGAGATATGGGAGTTTGAAGCCAAGAAATGGTTGAGAAGGCATAAAATTTTTCGCAATTCTGCTGCTCCAAACGCTTAACCAGAATGGCCTAGGGAAAAAATACGCATACCGTTGTAATCGGGCGAGTTTCTACTTTCAGTTACAATAGGAATTTTTGGGTCTGCTCAATCCATTCGCGAGATATGGGACTTTCAAGCTAAGAAATGGATGACAAGACAACAAATTTTTCGCACTTCTGCTGCTCCAATCGCTTAACCAGAATGGCCCAGGGGAAAAATACACGTACCGTTGTAATCGGGCGAGGCTCTACTTTCAGACGCAATAGGAATTTTTCGGTTAAGTCAATCCGTTCGCGAGATATGGGGCTTTGAACCTAAGAAATGGTTGACAAGACAACAAATTTTTCGCACTTCTGCTGCTCCAATCGCTTAACCAGAATGGCCTAGGGAAAAAATACACATACTATTGTAATCGGGCGAGTTTCTACTTTCAGACGCGACAGGAATTTTTGGGTTAGGTTAATCCGTTCGCGAGATATGGGAGTTTGAAGCCAAGAAATGGTTGAGAAGGCATAAAATTTTTCGCAGTTCTGCTGCTCCAAACGCTTAACCAGAATGGCCTAGGGAAAAAATACGCATACCGTTGTAATCGGGCGAGTTTCTACTTTCAGTTACAATAGGAATTTTTGGGTCTGCTCAATCCATTCGCGAGATATGGGACTTTCAAGCTAAGAAATGGATGACAAGACAACAAATTTTTCGCACTTCTGCTGCTCCAATCGCTTAACCAGAATGGCCCAGGGGAAAAATACACGTACCGTTGTAATCGGGCGAGGCTCTACTTTCAGACGCAATAGGAATTTTTCGGTTAAGTCAATCCGTTCGCGAGATATGGGGCTTTGAACCTAAGAAATGGTTGACAAGACAACAAATTTTTCGCAATTCTGCTGCTCCAATCGCTTAACCAGAATGCCCTAGGGGAAAAATACACATACCGTTGTAATCGGGCAAGTTTCTACTTTCAGACGCAGCAGGAATTTTTGGGTTTGGTCCATCTGTTCGCGAGATATGGGACTTTGAAGCTAAGAAATGGTTGAGAAGACAACAAATTTTTCGCAATTCTGCTGATCCAAACGCTTAACCAGAATGACCTAGGGAAAAAATACACATACCGCTGTAGTCGGGCGAGTTTCTTCTTTCAGATGCAATAGGAATTTTTGGGTTAGGTCAATCCGTTCGCGAGATATGGGAGTTTGAAGCCAAGAAATGGTTGAGAAGGCAAAAAATTTTTCGCAAATCTGCTGCTCCAAACGCTTAACCAGAATGGCCTAGGGAAAAAATACACATACCGCTGTAGTCGGGCGAGTTTCTACTTTCAGATGCAATAGGAATTTTTGGGTTAGGTCAATCCGTTCGCGAGATATGGGAGTTTGAAGCTAAGAAATGGTTGAGAAGACAACAAATTTTTCGCAAATCTGCTGCTCCAAACGCTTAACCAGAATGGCCTAGGGAAAAAATACGCATACCGTTGTAATCGGGCGGGTTTCTACTTTCAATTACAATAGGAATTGTTGGGTTCGGTCAATCCGTTCGCGAGATATGGGACTTTGAAGCTAAGAAATGGTTGACAAGACAACAAATTTTTCGCAATTCTGCTGCTCCAAACGCTTAACCAGAATGGCCTAGGGAAAAAATACACATACCGTTGTAATCGGGCGAGTTTCTACTTTCAGACGCGACAGGAATTTTTGGGTTAGGTTAATCCGTTCGCGAGATATGGGAGTTTGAAGCCAAGAAATGGTTGAGAAGGCAAAAAATTTTTCGCAATTCTGCTGCTCCAAACGCTTAACCAGAATGCCCTAGGGAAAGAATACACATACCGTTGTAATCGGGCGAGTTTCTACTTTCAGTTACAATAGGAATTTTTGGGTTCGGTCAATCCGTACGCGAGACATGGGACTTTGAAGCTAAGGAATGGTTGACAAGACAACAAATTTTTCGCACTTCTGCTGCTCCAATCGCTTAACCAGAATGCCCTAGGGAAAAAATACACATACCTTTGTAATCGGGCGCGTTTCTACTTTCAGATGCAATAGGAATTTTTGGGTTAGGACAATCCGTTCGCGAGATATGAGAGTTTGAAGCTAAGAAATGGTTGAGAAGACAACAAATTTTTCGCACTTCTGCTGCTCCAAACGCTTAACTAGAATGGCCTAGGGAAAAAATACGCATACCGTTGTAATCGGGCGAGTTTCTACTTTCAGACGCAGAAGGAATTTTTGGGTTTGGTCAATCCGTTCGCGAGATATGGGTCTTTGAAGCTAAGAAATGGATGACAAGACAACAAATTTTTCGCAATTCTGCTGCTCCAAACGCTTAACCAGAATGGCTTAGGGAAAAAATACGCATACCGTTGTAATCGGGCGAGTTTCTACTTTCAGGTACAATAGGAATTGTTGGGTTCGGTCAATCCGTTCGCGAGATATGGGACTTTGAAGCTAAGAAATGGTTGACAAGACAACAAATTTTTCGCAATTCTGCTGCTCCAAACGCTTAACCAGAATGGCCTAGGGAAAAAATACACATACCGCTGTAGTCGGGCGAGTTTCTACTTTCAGATGCAATAGGAATTTTTGGGTTAGGTCAATCCGTTCGCGAGATATGGGAGTTTGAAGCTAAGAAATGGTTGAGAAGACAACAAATTTTTCGCAAATCTGCTGCTCCAAACGCTTAACCAGAATGGCCTAGGGAAAAAATACGCATACCGTTGTAATCGGGCGGGTTTCTACTTTCAATTACAATAGGAATTGTTGGGTTCGGTCAATCCGTTCGCGAGATATGGGACTTTGAAGCTAAGAAATGGTTGACAAGACAACAAATTTTTCGCAATTCTGCTGCTCCAAACGCTTAACCAGAATGGCCTAGGGAAAAAATACACATACCGTTGTAATCGGGCGAGTTTCTACTTTCAGACGCGACAGGAATTTTTGGGTTAGGTTAATCCGTTCGCGAGATATGGGAGTTTGAAGCCAAGAAATGGTTGAGAAGGCAAAAAATTTTTCGCAATTCTGCTGCTCCAAACGCTTAACCAGAATGCCCTAGGGAAAGAATACACATACCGTTGTAATCGGGCGAGTTTCTACTTTCAGTTACAATAGGAATTTTTGGGTTCGGTCAATCCGTACGCGAGACATGGGACTTTGAAGCTAAGGAATGGTTGACAAGACAACAAATTTTTCGCACTTCTGCTGCTCCAATCGCTTAACCAGAATGGCCTAGGGAAAAAATACACATACTATTGTAATCGGGCGATTTTCTACTTTCAGACGCGACAGGAATTTTTGGGTTAGGTTAATCCGTTCGCGAGATATGGGAGTTTGAAGCCAAGAAATGGTTGAGAAGGCATAAAATTTTTCGCAATTCTGCTGCTCCAAACGCTTAACCAGAATGGCCTAGGGAAAAAATACGCATACCGTTGTAATCGGGCGAGTTTCTACTTTCAGTTACAATAGGAATTTTTGGGTCTGCTCAATCCATTCGCGAGATATGGGACTTTCAAGCTAAGAAATGGTTGACAAGACAACAAATTTTTCGCACTTCTGCTGCTCCAATCGCTTAACCAGAATGGCCCAGGGGAAAAATACACGTACCGTTGTAATCGGGCGAGGCTCTACTTTCAGACGCAATAGGAATTTTTCGGTTAAGTCAATCCGTTCGCGAGATATGGGGCTTTGAACCTAAGAAATGGTTGACAAGACAACAAATTTTTCGCAATTCTGCTGCTCCAATCGCTTAACCAGAATGCCCTAGGGGAAAAATACACATACCGTTGTAATCGGGCAAGTTTCTACTTTCAGACGCAGCAGGAATTTTTGGGTTTGGTCCATCTGTTCGCGAGATATGGGACTTTGAAGCTAAGAAATGGTTGAGAAGACAACAAATTTTTCGCAATTCTGCTGATCCAAACGCTTAACCAGAATGACCTAGGGAAAAAATACACATACCGCTGTAGTCGGGCGAGTTTCTTCTTTCAGATGCAATAGGAATTTTTGGGTTAGGTCAATCCGTTCGCGAGATATGGGAGTTTGAAGCCAAGAAATGGTTGAGAAGGCAAAAAATTTTTCGCAAATCTGCTGCTCCAAACGCTTAACCAGAATGGCCTAGGGAAAAAATACACATACCGCTGTAGTCGGGCGAGTTTCTACTTTCAGATGCAATAGGAATTTTTGGGTTAGGTCAATCCGTTCGCGAGATATGGGAGTTTGAAGCTAAGAAATGGTTGAGAAGACAACAAATTTTTCGCAAATCTGCTGCTCCAAACGCTTAACCAGAATGGCCTAGGGAAAAAATACGCATACCGTTGTAATCGGGCGGGTTTCTACTTTCAATTACAATAGGAATTGTTGGGTTCGGTCAATCCGTTCGCGAGATATGGGACTTTGAAGCTAAGAAATGGTTGACAAGACAACAAATTTTTCGCAATTCTGCTGCTCCAAACGCTTAACCAGAATGGCCTAGGGAAAAAATACACATACCGTTGTAATCGGGCGAGTTTCTACTTTCAGACGCGACAGGAATTTTTGGGTTAGGTTAATCCGTTCGCGAGATATGGGAGTTTGAAGCCAAGAAATGGTTGAGAAGGCAAAAAATTTTTCGCAATTCTGCTGCTCCAAACGCTTAACCAGAATGCCCTAGGGAAAGAATACACATACCGTTGTAATCGGGCGAGTTTCTACTTTCAGTTACAATAGGAATTTTTGGGTTCGGTCAATCCGTACGCGAGACATGGGACTTTGAAGCTAAGGAATGGTTGACAAGACAACAAATTTTTCGCACTTCTGCTGCTCCAATCGCTTAACCAGAATGGCCTAGGGAAAAAATACACATACTATTGTAATCGGGCGAGTTTCTACTTTCAGACGCGACAGGAATTTTTGGGTTAGGTTAATCCGTTCGCGAGATATGGGAGTTTGAAGCCAAGAAATGGTTGAGAAGGCATAAAATTTTTCGCAATTCTGCTGCTCCAAACGCTTAACCAGAATGGCCTAGGGAAAAAATACGCATACCGTTGTAATCGGGCGAGTTTCTACTTTCAGTTACAATAGGAATTTTTGGGTCTGCTCAATCCATTCGCGAGATATGGGACTTTCAAGCTAAGAAATGGTTGACAAGACAACAAATTTTTCGCACTTCTGCTGCTCCAATCGCTTAACCAGAATGGCCCAGGGGAAAAATACACGTACCGTTGTAATCGGGCGAGGCTCTACTTTCAGACGCAATAGGAATTTTTCGGTTAAGTCAATCCGTTCGCGAGATATGGGGCTTTGAACCTAAGAAATGGTTGACAAGACAACAAATTTTTCGCAATTCTGCTGCTCCAATCGCTTAACCAGAATGCCCTAGGGGAAAAATACACATACCGTTGTAATCGGGCAAGTTTCTACTTTCAGACGCAGCAGGAATTTTTGGGTTTGGTCCATCTGTTCGCGAGATATGGGACTTTGAAGCTAAGAAATGGTTGAGAAGACAACAAATTTTTCGCAATTCTGCTGATCCAAACGCTTAACCAGAATGACCTAGGGAAAAAATACACATACCGCTGTAGTCGGGCGAGTTTCTTCTTTCAGATGCAATAGGAATTTTTGGGTTAGGTCAATCCGTTCGCGAGATATGGGAGTTTGAAGCCAAGAAATGGTTGAGAAGGCAAAAAATTTTTCGCAAATCTGCTGCTCCAAACGCTTAACCAGAATGGCCTAGGGAAAAAATACACATACCGCTGTAGTCGGGCGAGTTTCTACTTTCAGATGCAATAGGAATTTTTGGGTTAGGTCAATCCGTTCGCGAGATATGGGAGTTTGAAGCTAAGAAATGGTTGAGAAGACAACAAATTTTTCGCAAATCTGCTGCTCCAAACGCTTAACCAGAATGGCCTAGGGAAAAAATACGCATACCGTTGTAATCGGGCGGGTTTCTACTTTCAATTACAATAGGAATTGTTGGGTTCGGTCAATCCGTTCGCGAGATATGGGACTTTGAAGCTAAGAAATGGTTGACAAGACAACAAATTTTTCGCAATTCTGCTGCTCCAAACGCTTAACCAGAATGGCCTAGGGAAAAAATACACATACCGTTGTAATCGGGCGAGTTTCTACTTTCAGACGCGACAGGAATTTTTGGGTTAGGTTAATCCGTTCGCGAGATATGGGAGTTTGAAGCCAAGAAATGGTTGAGAAGGCAAAAAATTTTTCGCAATTCTGCTGCTCCAAACGCTTAACCAGAATGCCCTAGGGAAAGAATACACATACCGTTGTAATCGGGCGAGTTTCTACTTTCAGTTACAATAGGAATTTTTGGGTTCGGTCAATCCGTACGCGAGACATGGGACTTTGAAGCTAAGGAATGGTTGACAAGACAACAAATTTTTCGCACTTCTGCTGCTCCAATCGCTTAACCAGAATGGCCTAGGGAAAAAATACACATACTATTGTAATCGGGCGAGTTTCTACTTTCAGACGCGACAGGAATTTTTGGGTTAGGTTAATCCGTTCGCGAGATATGGGAGTTTGAAGCCAAGAAATGGTTGAGAAGGCATAAAATTTTTCGCAATTCTGCTGCTCCAAACGCTTAACCAGAATGGCCTAGGGAAAAAATACGCATACCGTTGTAATCGGGCGAGTTTCTACTTTCAGTTACAATAGGAATTTTTGGGTCTGCTCAATCCATTCGCGAGATATGGGACTTTCAAGCTAAGAAATGGTTGACAAGACAACAAATTTTTCGCACTTCTGCTGCTCCAATCGCTTAACCAGAATGGCCCAGGGGAAAAATACACGTACCGTTGTAATCGGGCGAGGCTCTACTTTCAGACGCAATAGGAATTTTTCGGTTAAGTCAATCCGTTCGCGAGATATGGGGCTTTGAACCTAAGAAATGGTTGACAAGACAACAAATTTTTCGCAATTCTGCTGCTCCAATCGCTTAACCAGAATGCCCTAGGGGAAAAATACACATACCGTTGTAATCGGGCAAGTTTCTACTTTCAGACGCAGCAGGAATTTTTGGGTTTGGTCCATCTGTTCGCGAGATATGGGACTTTGAAGCTAAGAAATGGTTGAGAAGACAACAAATTTTTCGCAATTCTGCTGATCCAAACGCTTAACCAGAATGACCTAGGGAAAAAATACACATACCGCTGTAGTCGGGCGAGTTTCTTCTTTCAGATGCAATAGGAATTTTTGGGTTAGGTCAATCCGTTCGCGAGATATGGGAGTTTGAAGCCAAGAAATGGTTGAGAAGGCAAAAAATTTTTCGCAAATCTGCTGCTCCAAACGCTTAACCAGAATGGCCTAGGGAAAAAAATAGGCATACCGTTGTAATCGGGCGAGTTTCTACTTTCAGGTACAATAGGAATTGTTGGGTTCGGTCAATCCGTTCGCGAGATATGGGACTTTGAAGCTAAGACATGGTTGACAAGACAACAAATTTTTCGCAATTCTGCTGCTCCAAACGCTTAACCAGAATGGCCTAGGGAAAAAATACGCATACCGTTGTAATCGGGCGAGTTTCTACTTTCAGGTACAATAGGAATTGTTGGGTTCGGTCAATCCGTTCGCGAGATATGGGACTTTGAAGCTAAGAAATGGTTGACAAGACAACAAATTTTTCGCAATTCTGCTGCTCCAAACGCTTAACCAGAATGGCCTAGGGAAAAAATACACATACCGTTGTAATCGGGCGAGTTTCTACTTTCAGACGCGACAGGAATTTTTGGGTTAGGTTAATCCGTTCGCGAGATATGGGAGTTTGAAGCCAAGAAATGGTTGGGAAGGCAAAAAATTTTTCGCAATTCTGCTGCTCCAAACGCTTAACCAGAATGCCCTAGGGAAAGAATACACATACCGTTGTAATCGGGCGAGTTTCTACTTTCAGTTACAATAGGAATTTTTGGGTTCGGTCAATCCGTACGCGAGATATGGGACTTTGAAGCTAAGGAATGGTTGACAAGACAACAAATTTTTCGCACTTCTGCTGCTCCAATCGCTTAACCAGAATGGCCTAGGGAAAAAATACACATACTATTGTAATCGGGCGAGTTTCTACTTTCAGACGCGACAGGAATTTTTGGGTTAGGTTAATCCGTTCGCGAGATATGGGAGTTTGAAGCCAAGAAATGGTTGAGAAGGCATAAAATTTTTCGCAATTCTGCTGATCCAAACGCTTAACCAGAATGGCCTAGGGAAAAAATACACATACCGCTGTAGTCGGGCGAGTGTCTACTTTCAGATGCAATAGGAATTTTTGGGTTCGGTCAATCCGTTCGCGAGATATGGGAGTTTGAAGCCAAGAAATGGTTGAGAAGGCAAAAAATTTTTCGCAATTCTGCTGCTCCAAACGCTTAACCAGAATGGCCTAGGGAAAAAATACACATACCGTTGTAATCGGGCGAGTTTCTACTTTCAGATGCAATAGGAATTTTTGGGTTAGGTCAATCTCTTCGCGAGATATGGGAGTTTGAAGCCAAGAAATGGTAGAGAAGGCAAAAAATTTTTCGCAATTCTGCTGCTTCAAACGCTTAACCAGAATGGCCTAGGGAAGAAATACACATACCGTTGTAATCGGGCGAGTTTCTACTTTCAGTTACAATAGGAATTTTTGGGTCTGGTCAATCCGTTCGCTAGATATGGGACTTTCAAGCTAAGAAATGGTTGACAAGACAACAAATTTTTCGCACTTCTGCTGATCCAATCGCTTAACCAGAATGGCCTAGGGGAAAAATACACGTACCGTTGAAATCGGGCGAGGCTCTACTTTCAGACGCAATAGGAATTTTTCGGTTAAGTCAATCCGTTCGCGAGATATGGGAGTTTGAAGCTAAGAAATGGTTGAGAAGGCAAAAAATTTTTCGCAATTCTGCTGCTCCAAACGCTTAACCAGAATGGCCTATGGAAAAAATACACATGCCAATGTAATCGGGCGAGTTACTACTTTCTGGCGCAGCAGGAATTTTTGGGTTTGCACAATCCGTTCGCGAGATATGGGACGTTGAAGCTAAGAAATGGTTGAGAAGACAACAAATTTTTCGCAATTCTGCTGCTCCAAACGCTTAACCGGAATGGGCTAGGGAAAAAATACACATACCGTTGTAATCGGGCGAGTTTCTACTTTCACACGCAACAGGAATTTTTGGGTTAGCTCAATCCGTTCGCGAGATATGGGAGTTTGAAGCCAAGAAATGGTTGAGAAGGCAAAATATTTTTCGCAATTCTGCTGCTCCAAACGCTTAACCAGAATGGCCTAGGGAAAAAATACACATACCGTTGTAATCGGGCGAGTTACAACTTTCAGATGCAACAGGAATTTTTGGGTTAGGTCAATCCGTTCGGGAGATATGGGAGTTTGAAGCCAAGAAATGGTTGAGAAGGCAAAACATTTTTCGCAATTCTGCAGCTCCAAACGCTTAACCAGAATGGCCTAGGGAAAAAATACGCATACCGTTGTAATCGGGCGAGTTTCTACTTTCTGGCGCAGTAGGAATTTTTGGGTTTGGTCAATCCGTTCGCGAGATATGGGACTTTGAAGCTAAGAAATGGTTGAGAAGGCAACAAATTTTTCGCAATTCTGCTGCTCCAAACGCTTAACCAGAGTGGGCTAGGGAAAAAATACACATACCGTTGTAATCGGGCGAGTTTCTACTTTCAGATGCAACAGGAATTTTTGGGTTAGGTCAATCCGTTCGGGAGATATGGGAGTTTGAAGCCAAGAAATGGTTGAGAAGGCAAAACATTTTTCGCAATTCTGCTGCTTCAAACGCTTAACCAGAATGGCCTAGGGAAAAAATACGCATACCGTTGTAATCGGGCGAGTTTCTACTTTCTGGCGCAGCAGGAATTTTTGGGTTTGGTCAATCCGTTCGCGAGATATGGGACTTTGAAGCTAAGAAATGGTTGAGAAGGCAACAAATTTTTCGCAATTCTGCTGCTCCAAACGCTTAACCTGAATGGGCTAGGGAAAAAATACACATACCGTCGTAATCGGGCGAGTTTCTACTTTCAGATGCAATAGGAATTTTTGGGTTAGGTCAATCCGTTCGCGAGATATGGGAGTTTGAAACCAAGAAATGGTTGAGAAGGCAAAACATTTTTCGCAATTCTGCAGCTCCAAACGCTTAACCAGAATGGCCTAGGGAAAAAATTCGAATACCGTTGTAATCGGGCGAATTTCTACTTTCAGACGCAGCAGGAATTTTTGGGTTCGGTCAATCCGATCGCGAGATATGGGACTTTGAACCTAAGAAATGGTTGAGAAGACAAC
The DNA here is from genome assembly GCF_051014685.1 of Ptiloglossa arizonensis. Lineage (NCBI taxonomy): Eukaryota > Metazoa > Arthropoda > Insecta > Hymenoptera > Colletidae > Ptiloglossa > Ptiloglossa arizonensis. The sequence goes on along the minus strand of NW_027478810.1, from coordinate 301,468 downwards.
AAATTTTTCGCAATTCTGCTGCTCCAAACGCTTAACCAGAATGGGCTAGGGAAAAAATACACATACCGTTGTAATCGGGCGAGTTTCTACTTTCACACGCAACAGGAATTTTTGCGTTAGGTCAATCCGTTCGCGAGATATGGGAATTTGAAGCCAAGAAATTGTTGAGAAGGCATACAATTTTTCGCAATTCTGTTGATCCAAACGCTTAACCAGAATGGCCTAGGGAAAAAATACACATACCGTTGTAATCGAGCGATTTTCTACTTTCACACGCAACAGGAATTTTTGGGTTAGGTCAATCCGTTCGCGAGATATGGGAGTTTGAAGCCAAGAAATGGTTGAGAAGGCAAAAAATTTTTCGCAATTCTGCTGCTCCAAACGCTTAACCAGAATGGCCTAGGGAAAAAATACACATACCGTTGTAATCGGGCGAGTTTCTACTTTCAGATGCAATAGGAATTTTTGGGTTAGGTCAATCCGTTCGCGAGATATGGGACTTTGAAGCTAAGAAATGGTTGAGAAGGCAAAACATTTTTCGCAATTCTGCTGCTCCAAACGCTTAACCAGAATGGCCTAGGGAAAAAATACACATTCCGTTGTAATCGGGCGTGTTTCTACTTTCACACGCAACAGGAATTTTTGGGTTAGGTCAATCCGTTCGCGAGATATGGGAGTTTGAAGACAAGAAATGGTTGAGAAGGCATACAATTTTTCGCAATTCTGCTGCTCCAAACGCTTAACCAGAATGGCCTAGGGAAAAAATACGCATACCGCTGTAATCGGGCGAGTTACTACTTTCAGACGCAGCAGGAATTTTTGGGTTCGGTCAATCCGTTCGCGAGATACGGGACATTGAAGCTAAGAAATGGTTGAGAGGACAACAAATTTTTCGCAATTCTGCTGCTCCAAACGCTTAACCAGAAATGGCTAGGGAAAAAATACACATACCGTTGTAATCGGGCGAGTTTCTACTTTCAGGTGCAACAGGAATTTTTGGGTTAGGTCAATCCGTTCGCGACATATGGGAGTTTGAAGCCAAGAAATGGTTGAGAAGGCATACAATTTTTCGCAATTCTGCTGATCCAAACGCTTAACCAGAATGGCCTAGGGAAAAAATACACATACCGTTGTAATCGGGCGAGTTCCTACTTTCAGATGCAATAGGAATTTTTGGGTTAGGTCAATCCGTTCGCGAGATATGGGAGTTTGAAGCCAAGATATGGTTGAGAAGGCATACAATTTTTCGCAATTCTGCTGCTCCAAACGCTTAACCAGAATGGCCTAGGGAAAAAATACGCATACCGCTGTAATCGGGCGAGTTACTACTTTCAGACGCAGCAGGAATTTTTGGGTTCGGTCAATCCGTTCGCGAGATACGGGACATTGAAGCTAAGAAATGGTTGAGAGGACAACAAATTTTTCGCAATTCTGCTGCTCCAAACGCTTAACCAGAAAGGGCTAGGGA